>NC_088227.1:29403584-29408584 GCF_036934945.1 Oncorhynchus masou masou
TGTGTGTGTGTCAGTCTGCTGTGAGTGTGTGTGTGTGTCAGTCTGCTGTGAGTGTGTGTGTGTGTCAGTCTGCTGTGAGTGTGTGTGTGTGTTAGTCTGCTGTGAGTGTGTGTGTGTGTTAGTCTGCTGTGAGTGTGTGTGTCAGTCTGCTGTGAGTGTGTGTGTCAGTCTGCTGTGAGTGTGTGTGTCAGTCTGCTGTGAGTGTGTGTGTCAGTCTGCTGTGAGTGTGTGTGTCAGTCTGCTGTGAGTGTGTGTGTGTGTGTGTGTCAGTCTGCTGTGAGTGTGTGTGTGTGTGTGTGTGTGTCAGTCTGCTGTGTGTGTGTGTGTCAGTCTGCTGTGTGTGTGTGTGTCAGTCTGCTGTGAGTGTGTGTGTGTCAGTCTGCTGTGAGTGTGTGTGTGTGTCAGTCTGCTGTGAGTGTGTGTGTGTGTCAGTCTGCTGTGAGTGTGTGTGTCAGTCTGCTGTGAGTGTGTGTGTGTCAGTCTGCTGTGAGTGTGTGTGTGTGTCAGTCTGCTGTGAGTGTGTGTGTGTGTCAGTCTGCTGTGAGTGTGTGTGTGTGTCAGTCTGCTGTGAGTGTGTGTGTGTGTCAGTCTGCTGTGAGTGTGTGCGTGTGTTAGTCTGCTGTGAGTGTGTGCGTGTGTTAGTCTGCTGTGAGTGTGTGTGTGTGTGTCAGTCTGCTGTGTGTGTGTGTGTCAGTCTGCTGTGTGTGTGTGTGTCAGTCTGCTGTGAGTGTGTGTGTGTCAGTCTGCTGTGAGTGTGTGTGTGTCAGTCTGCTGTGAGTGTGTGTGTGTCAGTCTGCTGTGAGTGTGTGTGTGTTAGTCTGCTGTGAGTGTGTGTGTCAGTCTGCTGTGTGTGTGTGTGTGTTAGTCTGTTGTGTGTGTCAGTCTGCTGTGAGTGTGTGTGTGTGTCAGTCTGCTGTGAGTGTGTGTGTGTGTCAGTCTGCTGTGAGTGTGTGTGTGTGTCAGTCTGCTGTGTGTGTGTGTCAGTCTGCTGTGTGTGTGTGTCAGTCTGCTGTGAGTGTGTGTGTGTGTGTGTCAGTCTGCTGTGAGTGTGTGTGTGTGTGTGTCAGTCTGCTGTGAGTGTGTGTGTGTGTGTGTGTCAGTCTGCTGTGAGTGTGTGTGTGTGTGTGTCAGTCTGCTGTGAGTGTGTGTGTGTGTCAGTCTGCTGTGAGTGTGTGTGTGTGTTAGTCTGCTGTGAGTGTGTGTGTGTGTTAGTCTGCTGTGAGTGTGTGTGTGTGTTAGTCTGCTGTGAGTGTGTGTGTCAGTCTGCTGTGAGTGTGTGTGTCAGTCTGCTGTGAGTGTGTGTGTCAGTCTGCTGTGAGTGTGTGTGTCAGTCTGCTGTGAGTGTGTGTGTGTGTGTGTGTCAGTCTGCTGTGAGTGTGTGTGTGTGTGTGTGTGTGTGTCAGTCTGCTGTGTGTGTGTGTGTGTCAGTCTGCTGTGAGTGTGTGTGTGTCAGTCTGCTGTGAGTGTGTGTGTGTGTCAGTCTGCTGTGAGTGTGTGTGTGTCAGTCTGCTGTGAGTGCGTGTGTCAGTCTGCTGTGAGTGTGTGTGTGTGTTAGTCTGCTGTGAGTGTGTGTGTGTGTGTTAGTCTGCTGTGAGTGTGTGTGTGTGTGTGTGTTAGTCTGCTGTGAGTGTGTGTGTCAGTCTGCTGTGAGTGTGTGTGTGTCAGTCTGCTGTGAGTGTGTGTGTCTCAGTCTGCTGTGAGTGTGTGTGTCAGTCTGCTGTGAGTGTGTGTGTTAGTCTGCTGTGAGTGTGTGTGTTAGTCTGCTGTGAGTGTGTGTGTGTGTGTTAGTCTGCTGTGAGTGTGTGTGTGTGTGTGTCAGTCTGCTGTGAGTGTGTGTGTCAGTCTGCTGTGAGTGTGTGTGTCAGTCTGCTGTGAGTGTGTGTGTCAGTCTGCTGTGAGTGTGTGTGTCAGTCTGCTGTGAGTGTGTGTGTCAGTCTGCTGTGAGTGTGTGCGTGTGTTAGTCTGCTGTGAGTGTGTGTGTGTGTGTGTCAGTCTGCTGTGAGTGTGTGTGTGTGTGTGTGTGTGTGTGTCAGTCTGCTGTGTGTGTGTGTGTCAGTCTGCTGTGAGTGTGTGTGTGTCAGTCTGCTGTGAGTGTGTGTGTGTGTCAGTCTGCTGTGAGTGTGTGTGTGTGTTAGTCTGCTGTGAGTGTGTGTGTCAGTCTGCTGTGAGTGTGTGTGTCAGTCTGCTGTGAGTGTGTGTGTCAGTCTGCTGTGAGTGTGTGTGTTAGTCTGCTGTGAGTGTGTGCGTGTGTTAGTCTGCTGTGAGTGTGTGTGTGTGTGTGTCAGTCTGCTGTGAGTGTGTGTGTGTGTGTGTGTGTCAGTCTGCTGTGTGTGTGTGTGTCAGTCTGCTGTGAGTGTGTGTGTGTCAGTCTGCTGTGAGTGTGTGTGTGTCAGTCTGCTGTGAGTGTGTGTGTTAGTCTGCTGTGAGTGTGTGCGTGTGTTAGTCTGCTGTGAGTGTGTGTGTGTGTGTGTCAGTCTGCTGTGAGTGTGTGTGTGTGTGTGTGTGTGTCAGTCTGCTGTGTGTGTGTGTGTCAGTCTGCTGTGTGTGTGTGTGTCAGTCTGCTGTGAGTGTGTGTGTGTCAGTCTGCTGTGAGTGTGTGTGTGTCAGTCTGCTGTGAGTGTGTGTGTCAGTCTGCTGTGAGTGTGTGTGTCAGTCTGCTGTGAGTGTGTGTGTGTGTTAGTCTGCTGTGAGTGTGTGTGTGTGTGTGTGTGTTAGTCTGCTGTGAGTGTGTGTGTCAGTCTGCTGTGAGTGTGTGTGTGTCAGTCTGCTGTGAGTGTGTGTGTCAGTCTGCTGTGAGTGTGTGCGTGTGTTAGTCTGCTGTGAGTGTGTGCGTGTGTTAGTCTGCTGTGAGTGTGCGTGTGTTAGTCTGCTGTGAGTGTGTGTGTGTGTGTGTCAGTCTGCTGTGTGTGTGTGTGTCAGTCTGCTGTGAGTGTGTGTGTGTCAGTCTGCTGTGAGTGTGTGTGTGTCAGTCTGCTGTGAGTGTGTGTGTGTCAGTCTGCTGTGAGTGTGTGTGTGTTAGTCTGCTGTGAGTGTGTGTGTCAGTCTGCTGTGTGTGTGTGTGTGTTAGTCTGATGTGAGTGTGTGTGTCAGTCTGTTGTGTGTGTCAGTCTGCTGTGAGTGTGTGTGTGTGTCAGTCTGCTGTGAGTGTGTGTGTGTGTCAGTCTGCTGTGAGTGTGTGTGTGTGTCAGTCTGCTGTGTGTGTGTGTCAGTCTGCTGTGTGTGTGTGTCAGTCTGCTGTGTGTGTGTCAGTCTGCTGTGAGTGTGTGTGTGTGTCAGTCTGCTGTGAGTGTGTGTGTGTGTCAGTCTGCTGTGAGTGTGTGTGTGTGTCAGTCTGCTGTGAGTGTGTGTGTGTGTCAGTCTGCTGTGAGTGTGTGTGTGTGTCAGTCTGCTGTGAGTGTGTGTGTGTGTCAGTCTGCTGTGAGTGTGTGTGTGTGTTAGTCTGCTGTGAGTGTGTGTGTGTGTTAGTCTGCTGTGAGTGTGTGTGTCAGTCTGCTGTGAGTGTGTGTGTCAGTCTGCTGTGAGTGTGTGTGTCAGTCTGCTGTGAGTGTGTGTGTCAGTCGGCTGTGAGTGTGTGTGTCAGTCTGCTGTGAGTGTGTGTGTGTGTGTGTGTCAGTCTGCTGTGAGTGTGTGTGTGTGTGTGTGTGTCAGTCTGCTGTGTGTGTGTGTGTCAGTCTGCTGTGAGTGTGTGTGTGTCAGTCTGCTGTGAGTGTGTGTGTGTGTCAGTCTGCTGTGAGTGTGTGTGTGTGTCAGTCTGCTGTGAGTGTGTGTGTCAGTCTGCTGTGAGTGTGTGTGTGTCAGTCTGCTGTGAGTGTGTGTGTGTGTCAGTCTGCTGTGAGTGTGTGTGTGTGTCAGTCTGCTGTGAGTGTGTGTGTGTGTCAGTCTGCTGTGAGTGTGTGCGTGTGTTAGTCTGCTGTGAGTGTGTGCGTGTGTTAGTCTGCTGTGAGTGTGTGCGTGTGTTAGTCTGCTGTGAGTGTGTGTGTGTGTGTCAGTCTGCTGTGTGTGTGTGTGTCAGTCTGCTGTGTGTGTGTGTGTCAGTCTGCTGTGAGTGTGTGTGTGTCAGTCTGCTGTGAGTGTGTGTGTGTCAGTCTGCTGTGAGTGTGTGTGTGTCAGTCTGCTGTGAGTGTGTGTGTGTTAGTCTGCTGTGAGTGTGTGTGTCAGTCTGCTGTGTGTGTGTGTGTGTTAGTCTGTTGTGTGTGTCAGTCTGCTGTGAGTGTGTGTGTGTGTCAGTCTGCTGTGAGTGTGTGTGTGTGTCAGTCTGCTGTGAGTGTGTGTGTGTGTCAGTCTGCTGTGTGTGTGTGTCAGTCTGCTGTGTGTGTCAGTCTGCTGTGAGTGTGTGTGTGTGTGTGTCAGTCTGCTGTGAGTGTGTGTGTGTGTGTGTCAGTCTGCTGTGAGTGTGTGTGTGTGTGTGTGTGTGTGTCAGTCTGCTGTGAGTGTGTGTGTGTGTGTGTCAGTCTGCTGTGAGTGTGTGTGTGTGTCAGTCTGCTGTGAGTGTGTGTGTGTGTTAGTCTGCTGTGAGTGTGTGTGTGTGTTAGTCTGCTGTGAGTGTGTGTGTCAGTCTGCTGTGAGTGTGTGTGTCAGTCTGCTGTGAGTGTGTGTGTGTGTGTGTGTCAGTCTGCTGTGAGTGTGTGTGTGTGTGTGTGTGTGTGTCAGTCTGCTGTGTGTGTGTGTGTCAGTCTGCTGTGAGTGTGTGTGTGTCAGTCTGCTGTGAGTGTGTGTGTGTCAGTCTGCTGTGAGTGTGTGTGTGTGTCAGTCTGCTGTGAGTGTGTGTGTGTCAGTCTGCTGTGAGTGCGTGTGTCAGTCTGCTGTGAGTGTGTGTGTGTGTTAGTCTGCTGTGAGTGTGTGTGTGTGTGTTAGTCTGCTGTGAGTGTGTGTGTGTGTGTGTGTTAGTCTGCTGTGAGTGTGTGTGTCAGTCTGCTGTGAGTGTGTGTCAGTCTGCTGTGAGTGTGTGTGTCTCAGTCTGCTGTGAGTGTGTGTGTCAGTCTGCTGTGAGTGTGTGTGTT
>NC_088227.1:29413584-29428584 GCF_036934945.1 Oncorhynchus masou masou
TTAAAAGGCCGCTAAAATATGTAAGATTGCTATTGGTATTTTTTGGCAAGGAAAATATTGGATATCGGTATTGGCCAAAAATGTCATATTGTTGTATTTTTTTTTTACTGCAGTGGGCTAAATCAGGGTCACAGAGTGATTCTGGTAGTTTTTACCATGTCAGATATAGAGTTGAAATGTATTACATTTGGCATCTGTTTGACATAGAAACACCAGATTTTCGTTTTTAGAATAATAATCTTTATTAATTATGAAAAATATGAATAACATTCCACCCATGAGGCCAAAGAGGGCGCTTTGGTCATTGACTGCTACACAGCCCTTTTCTCTGTCTTCCAAATATTGATTGATTGTATCTCTCTATGGATCATCTAAGTTCCTCAGACGATGTAAGAAGACCAGGTGTGTGACGTGCACGTGGACCGCACTCATTGCCTGACGACCATAATTGCTTTAGGTCAAAGGTCAATTTGGAGACTCTTAGTCTGGCGGTGTTGAGTCATCCCTCTTAGGGACATGTTCGTGTGGGTGCGTGTGTCCTTCGGGACTTCCCTTCCCATTAGACATCAATAAATCAGTAATACTAATGATGACAGAAGGATGTACTGGGAAACATTTCCTGCAACACATCACCGGTCTGCTGCCAGCTGATGCTCTAATAGGTCTAGGCACTTCAGGAACATCTCTGTGTTTGTGTGTTGGCTCAAACACCAGACGTTCCCCACTCTCCCACACTCCGTCTCTCACTCTCCCACACTCCGTCTCTCCATCTCCCACACTCCGTCTCTCCATCTCCCACACTCCGTCTCTCCATCTCCCACACTCCGTCTCTCCATCTCCCACACTCCGTCTCTCCATCTCCCACACTCCGTCTCTCCATCTCCCACACTCCGTCTCTCCATCTCCCACACTCCGTCTCTCCATCTCCCACACTCCGTCTCTCCATCTCCCACACTCCGTCTCTCCATCTCCCACACTCCGTCTCTCCATCTCCCACACTCCGTCTCTCCATCTCCCACACTCCGTCTCTCCATCTCCCACACTCCGTCTCTCCATCTCCCACACTCCGTCTCTCCATCTCCCACACTCCGTCTCTCCATCTCCCACACTCCGTCTCTCCATCTCCCACACTCCGTCTCTCCATCTCCCACACTCCGTCTCTCACTCTCCCACACTCCGTCTCTCCATCTCCCACACTCCGTCTCTCACTCTCCCACACTCCGTCTCTCACTCTCCCACACTCCCGTCTCTCCATCTCCCACACTCCGTCTCTCCATCTCCCACACTCCGTCTCTCCATCTCCCACACTCCGTCTCTCCATCTCCCACACTCCGTCTCTCACTCTCCCACACTCCGTCTCTCCATCTCCCACACTCCGTCTCTCCATCTCCCACACTCCGTCTCTCCATCTCCCACACTCCGTCTCTCACTCTCCCACACTCCGTCTCTCCATCTCCCACACTCCGTCTCTCCATCTCCTACACTCCGTCTCTCCATCTCCCACACTCCGTCTCTCCATCTCCCACACTCCGTCTCTCACTCTCCCACACTCCGTCTCTCCATCTCCCACACTCCGTCTCTCACTCTCCCACACTCCGTCTCTCACTCTCCCACACTCCGTCTCTCACTCTCCCACACTCCGTCTCTCCATCTCCCACACTCCGTCTCTCACTCTCCCACACTCCGTCTCTCACTCTCCCACACTCCGTCTCTCACTCTCCCACACTCCGTCTCTCACTCTCCCACACTCCGTCTCTCACTCTCCCACACTCCGTCTCTCACTCTCCCACACTCCGTCTCTCACTCTCCCACACTCCGTCTCTCACTCTCCCACACTCCGTCTCTCCATCTCCCACATTCCGTCTCTCCATCTCCCACACTCCGTCTCTCCATCTCCCACACTCCGTCTCTCCATCTCCCACACTCCGTCTCTCCATCTCCCACACTCCGTCTCTCCATCTCCCACACTCCGTCTCTCACTCTCCCACACTCCGTCTCTCCATCTCCCACACTCCGTCTCTCCATCTCCCACACTCCGTCTCTCCATCTCCCACACTCCGTCTCTCACTCTCCCACACTCCGTCTCTCACTCTCCCACACTCCGTCTCTCACTCTCCCACACTCCGTCTCTCACTCTCCCACACTCCGTCTCTCACTCTCCCACACTCCGTCTCTCACTCTCCCACACTCCGTCTCTCACTCTCCCACACTCCGTCTCTCACTCTCCCACACTCCGTCTCTCACTCTCCCACACTCCGTCTCTCCATCTCCCACATTCCGTCTCTCCATCTCCCACATTCCGTCTCTCCATCTCCCACACTCCGTCTCTCCATCTCCCACACTCCGTCTCTCCATCTCCCACACTCCGTCTCTCCATCTCCCACACTCCGTCTCTCACTCTCCCACACTCCGTCTCTCACTCTCCCACACTCCGTCTCTCACTCTCCCACACTCCGTCTCTCACTCTCCCACACTCTGTCTCTCCATCTCCCACACTCTGTCTCTCCATCTCCCACACTCTGTCTCTCCATCTCCCACACTCCGTCTCTCCATCTCCCACACTCCGTCTCTCCATCTCCCACACTCCGTCTCTCCATCTCCCACACTCCGTCTCTCACTCTCCCACACTCCGTCTCTCACTCTCCCACACTCCTCCATCTCCATCTCCCACACTCCGTCTCTCCATCTCCCACACTCCGTCTCTCCATCTCCCACACTCCGTCTCTCCATCTCCCACACTCCGTCTCTCCATCTCCCACACTCCGTCTCTCACTCTCCCACACTCCGTCTCTCCATCTCCCACACTCCGTCTCTCCATCTCCCACACTCCGTCTCTCCATCTCCCACACTCCGTCTCTCCCTCTCCCACACTCCGTCTCTCCCTCTCCCACACTCCGTCTCTCACTCTCCCACACTCCGTCTCTCCATCTCCCACACTCCGTCTCTCACTCTCCCACACTCCGTCTCTCACTCTCCCACACTCCGTCTCTCACTCTCCCACACTCCGTCTCTCACTCTCCCACACTCCGTCTCTCACTCTCCCACACTCCGTCTCTCCATCCACTCCGTCTCTCCATCCCCACACTCCGTCTCTCCATCTCCCACACTCCGTCTCTCCATCTCCCACACTCCGTCTCTCACTCTCCCACACTCCGTCTCTCCATCTCCCACACTCCGTCTCTCCATCTCCCACACTCCGTCTCTCCATCTCCCACACTCCGTCTCTCCATCTCCCACACTCCGTCTCTCCATCTCCATCTCCTCCATCTCCCACACTCCGTCTCTCCACTCTCCCACACTCCGTCTCTCCATCTCCCACACTCCGTCTCTCCATCTCCCACACTCCGTCTCTCCATCTCCCACACTCCGTCTCTCCATCTCCCACACTCCGTCTCTCACTCTCCCACACTCCGTCTCTCATCTCCCACACTCCGTCTCTCCATCTCCCACACTCCGTCTCTCACTCTCCCACACTCCGTCTCTCACTCTCCCACACTCCGTCTCTCACTCTCCCACACTCCGTCTCTCACTCTCCCACACTCCGTCTCTCACTCTCCCACACTCCGTCTCTCACTCTCCCACACTCCGTCTCTCATCTCCCACACTCCGTCTCTCACTCTCCCACACTCCGTCTCTCACTCTCCCACACTCCGTCTCTCACTCTCCCATCTCCGTCACTCCTCTCCCACACTCCGTCTCTCCATCTCCCACACTCCGTCTCTCACTCTCCCACACTCCGTCTCTCCATCTCCCACACTCCGTCTCTCCATCTCCCACACTCCGTCTCTCCACTCTCCCACACTCCGTCTCTCCATCTCCCACACTCCGTCTCTCCATCTCCCACACTCCGTCTCTCCATCTCCCACACTCCGTCTCTCCATCTCCCACACTCCGTCTCTCCATCTCCCACACTCCGTCTCTCCATCTCCCACACTCCGTCTCTCCATCTCCATCTCTCCATCTCCCACCGTCTCTCCATCTCCCACACTCCGTCTCTCCATCTCCCACACTCCGTCTCTCCATCTCCCCATCTCCGTCTCTCCATCTCCCACACTCCGTCCATCTCCATCTCCCACACTCCGTCTCTCCATCTCCCACACTCCGTCTCTCCATCTCCCACACTCCGTCTCTCCATCTCCCACACTCCGTCTCTCCATCTCCCACACTCCGTCTCTCCATCTCCCACACTCCGTCTCTCACTCTCCCACACTCCGTCTCTCCATCTCCCACACTCCGTCTCTCCATCTCCCACACTCCGTCTCTCCATCTCCCACACTCCGTCTCTCCATCTCCCACACTCCGTCTCTCCATCTCCCACACTCCGTCTCTCACTCTCCCACACTCCGTCTCTCCATCTCCCACACTCCGTCTCTCCATCTCCCACACTCCGTCTCTCCATCTCCCACACTCCGTCTCTCCACTCTCCCACACTCCGTCTCTCCTCTCCCACACTCCGTCTCTCCATCTCCCACACTCCGTCTCTCCATCTCCCACACTCCGTCTCTCCATCTCCCACACTCCGTCTCTCCATCTCCCACACTCCGTCTCTCACTCTCCCACACTCCGTCTCTCACTCTCCCACACTCCGTCTCTCCATCTCCCACACTCCGTCTCTCCATCTCCCACACTCCGTCTCTCACTCTCCCACACTCCGTCTCTCCATCTCCCACACTCCGTCTCTCCATCTCCCACACTCCGTCTCTCCATCTCCCACACTCCGTCTCTCCATCTCCCACACTCCGTCTCTCACTCTCCCACACTCCGTCTCTCCATCTCCCCACACTCCGTCTCTCACTCTCCCACACTCCGTCTCTCACTCTCCCACACTCCGTCTCTCACTCTCCCACACTCCGTCTCTCACTCTCCCACACTCCGTCTCTCACTCTCCCACACTCCGTCTCTCACTCTCCCACACTCCGTCTCTCACTCTCCCACACTCCGTCTCTCACTCTCCCACACTCCGTCTCTCACTCTCCCACACTCCGTCTCTCACTCTCCCACACTCCGTCTCTCACTCTCCCACACTCCGTCTCTCCATCTCCCACACTCCGTCTCTCCATCTCCCACACTCCGTCTCTCAATCTCCCACACTCCGTCTCTCCATCTCCCACACTCCGTCTCTCCATCTCCCACACTCCGTCTCTCCATCTCCACACTCCGTCTCTCCATCTCCCACACTCCGTCTCTCACTCTCCCACACTCCGTCTCTCCATCTCCCACACTCCGTCTCTCCATCTCCCACACTCCGTCTCTCCATCTCCCACACTCCGTCTCTCACTCTCCCACACTCCGTCTCTCACTCTCCCACACTCCGTCTCTCCCACTCTCACCCACACTCCGTCTCTCACTCTCCCACACTCCGTCTCTCACTCTCCCACACTCCGTCTCTCACTCTCCCACACTCCGTCTCTCACTCTCCCACACTCCGTCTCTCCATCTCCCACATTCCGTCTCTCCATCTCCCACATTCCGTCTCTCCATCTCCCACACTCCGTCTCTCCATCTCCCACACTCCGTCTCTCCATCTCCCACACTCCGTCTCTCCATCTCCCACACTCCGTCTCTCACTCTCCCACACTCCGTCTCTCACTCTCCCACACTCCGTCTCTCACTCTCCCACACTCCGTCTCTCACTCTCCCACACTCTGTCTCTCCATCTCCCACACTCTGTCTCTCCATCTCCCACACTCTGTCTCTCCATCTCCCACACTCCGTCTCTCCATCTCCCACACTCCGTCTCTCCATCTCCCACACTCCGTCTCTCCATCTCCCACACTCCGTCTCTCACTCTCCCACACTCCGTCTCTCACTCTCCCACACTCCGTCTCTCCATCTCCCACACTCCGTCTCTCCATCTCCCACACTCCGTCTCTCCATCTCCCACACTCCGTCTCTCCATCTCCCACACTCCGTCTCTCCATCTCCCACACTCCGTCTCTCACTCTCCCACACTCCGTCTCTCCATCTCCCACACTCCGTCTCTCCATCTCCCACACTCCGTCTCTCCATCTCCCACACTCCGTCTCTCCCTCTCCCACACTCCGTCTCTCCCTCTCCCACACTCCGTCTCTCACTCTCCCACACTCCGTCTCTCCATCTCCCACACTCCGTCTCTCACTCTCCCACACTCCGTCTCTCACTCTCCCACACTCCGTCTCTCACTCTCCCACACTCCGTCTCTCACTCTCCCACACTCCGTCTCTCACTCTCCCACACTCCGTCTCTCTCCATCTCCCACACTCCGTCTCTCCATCTCCCACACTCCGTCTCTCCATCTCCCACACTCCGTCTCTCCATCTCCCACACTCCGTCTCTCACTCTCCCACACTCCGTCTCTCCATCTCCCACACTCCGTCTCTCCATCTCCCACACTCCGTCTCTCCATCTCCCACACTCCGTCTCTCACTCTCCCACACTCCGTCTCTCCATCTCCCACACTCCGTCTCTCCATCTCCCACACTCCGTCTCTCCATCTCCCACACTCCGTCTCTCCATCTCCCACACTCCGTCTCTCACTCTCCCACACTCCGTCTCTCCATCTCCCACACTCCGTCTCTCACTCTCCCACACTCCGTCTCTCACTCTCCCACACTCCGTCTCTCACTCTCCCACACTCCGTCTCTCCATCTCCCACACTCCGTCTCTCACTCTCCCACACTCCGTCTCTCACTCTCCCACACTCCGTCTCTCACTCTCCCACACTCCGTCTCTCACTCTCCCACACTCCGTCTCTCACTCTCCCACACTCCGTCTCTCACTCTCCCACACTCCGTCTCTCCATCTCCCACACTCCGTCTCTCCATCTCCCACACTCCGTCTCTCCATCTCCCACACTCCGTCTCTCCATCTCCCACACTCCGTCTCTCACTCTCCCACACTCCGTCTCTCCATCTCCCACACTCCGTCTCTCCATCTCCCACACTCCGTCTCTCCATCTCCCACACTCCGTCTCTCCATCTCCCACACTCCGTCTCTCACTCTCCCACACTCCGTCTCTCCATCTCCCACACTCCGTCTCTCCATCTCCCACACTCCGTCTCTCCATCTCCCACACTCCGTCTCTCCATCTCCCACACTCCGTCTCTCCATCTCCCACACTCCGTCTCTCCATCTCCCACACTCCGTCTCTCACTCTCCCACACTCCGTCTCTCCATCTCCCACACTCCGTCTCTCCATCTCCCACACTCCGTCTCTCCATCTCCCACACTCCGTCTCTCACTCTCCCACACTCCGTCTCTCCATCTCCCACACTCCGTCTCTCCATCTCCCACACTCCGTCTCTCCATCTCCCACACTCCGTCTCTCCATCTCCCACACTCCGTCTCTCACTCTCCCACACTCCGTCTCTCCATCTCCCACACTCCGTCTCTCACTCTCCCACACTCCGTCTCTCACTCTCCCACACTCCGTCTCTCACTCTCCCACACTCCGTCTCTCCATCTCCCACACTCCGTCTCTCACTCTCCCACACTCCGTCTCTCACTCTCCCACACTCCGTCTCTCACTCTCCCACACTCCGTCTCTCACTCTCCCACACTCCGTCTCTCACTCTCCCACACTCCGTCTCTCACTCTCCCACACTCCGTCTCTCACTCTCCCACACTCCGTCTCTCCATCTCCCACATTCCGTCTCTCCATCTCCCACATTCCGTCTCTCCATCTCCCACACTCCGTCTCTCCATCTCCCACACTCCGTCTCTCCATCTCCCACACTCCGTCTCTCCATCTCCCACACTCCGTCTCTCACTCTCCCACACTCCGTCTCTCACTCTCCCACACTCCGTCTCTCACTCTCCCACACTCCGTCTCTCACTCTCCCACACTCCGTCTCTCCATCTCCCACACTCTGTCTCTCCATCTCCCACACTCCGTCTCTCCATCTCCCACACTCCGTCTCTCCATCTCCCACACTCCGTCTCTCCATCTCCCACACTCCGTCTCTCCATCTCCCACACTCCGTCTCTCACTCTCCCACACTCCGTCTCTCACTCTCCCACACTCCGTCTCTCCATCTCCCACACTCCGTCTCTCCATCTCCCACACTCCGTCTCTCCATCTCCCACACTCCGTCTCTCCATCTCCCACACTCCGTCTCTCCATCTCCCACACTCCGTCTCTCCATCTCCCACACTCCGTCTCTCCATCTCCCACACTCCGTCTCTCCATCTCCCACACTCCGTCTCTCCATCTCCCACACTCCGTCTCTCCATCTCCCACACTCCGTCTCTCCCTCTCCCACACTCCGTCTCTCCCTCTCCCACACTCCGTCTCTCACTCTCCCACACTCCGTCTCTCCATCTCCCACACTCCGTCTCTCACTCTCCCACACTCCGTCTCTCACTCTCCCACACTCCGTCTCTCACTCTCCCACACTCCGTCTCTCACTCTCCCACACTCCGTCTCTCACTCTCCCACACTCCGTCTCTCCATCTCCCACACTCCGTCTCTCCATCTCCCACACTCCGTCTCTCCATCTCCCACACTCCGTCTCTCACTCTCCCACACTCCGTCTCTCACTCTCCCACACTCCGTCTCTCACTCTCCCACACTCCGTCTCTCACTCTCCCACACTCCGTCTCTCACTCTCCCACACTCCGTCTCTCACTCTCCCACACTCCGTCTCTCCATCTCCCACACTCCGTCTCTCCATCTCCCACACTCCGTCTCTCCATCTCCCACACTCCGTCTCTCCATCTCCCACACTCCGTCTCTCCATCTCCCACACTCCGTCTCTCACTCTCCCACACTCCGTCTCTCACTCTCCCACACTCCGTCTCTCACTCTCCCACACTCCGTCTCTCACTCTCCCACACTCCGTCTCTCACTCTCCCACACTCCGTCCCTCACTCTCCCACACTCCGTCTCTCCATCTCCCACACTCCGTCTCTCCATCTCCCACTCTCCCATGCTCCGTCCGGACTGAATACACACACACACACACACACACACACACACACACACACACACACACACACACACACACACACACACACACACAGAGACAGAGACAGCTGCCAGTGACTCAGGCTGCTAATAGAAAACAAACCTCAGATCCACACAGTTGTGTGTATCAGACCATGGGATCTGATTGTTCTGTGTGTTAATGTTGGCTGCTTACTCAATCAATCATGCCAGAGACTAGCAGATAGTTGAGTCATTCCACATTAAGCCATAACCATTATTGTGATTGGTTTGACAGGCGTTTATAGAGGTTTTATTTATGGTGGCTTTAATATAGTATCTAGTTATGGGCAAGGGAGGTTTGATATATCCCCTGTTTGTCTTTACATTTACAGATGCTGCATGACTGACTCCTGTAGGGAACGCTGTGGTTCCCCAGGTGTGCTCTTAGTAGTCCTGTTTGTATGTCGGTGCGTGTGTGTGTGTGTGTGTGTGTGTGTGTGTGTTATTTCTTTTTAAAGAGCGTGTTGATGGAAGGGGAACTCTCAGAGGAGGGAGCCATGCTCCAGTCAAAACCAACACACACACAAACTCAACAAACACACACACTTAGCAGATCTCCACTACGCACTGAGAGAGGAATGTAAAGTTATGAAAGAAGGGAGTCTGACAACCAGGGGTCTCCTTCTCTTCTTTCTCCAGACAAATATATGACTCCCACCTGCACTCTCTACCCCACTCCATCCAAGTGTGTGTGTGTGTGTCTGTGTCTGTCTGTGTATCTGTAGTTGTCTACACTACACAACTTTTTTCACTGGTGGCAATGGTTTGGTCAAAATTTATTCTGATAATAATGACCTAACCTGTCCCATAATGTTTTTTTGTTGTTGTTTTTTTTCACCTTTATTTAACCAGGTAGGCTAGTTGAGAACAAGTTCTCATTTGCAACTGCGACCTTGCCAAGATAAAGCTTAGCAGTGTGAACAGACAACACAGAGTTACACATGGAGTAAACAATTAACAAGTCAATAACACAGTACAAAAAAGGGGAGTCTATATACATTGTGTGCAAAAGGCATGAGGAGGTAGGCGAATAATTACAATTTTGCAGATTGGCACTGGAGTGATAAATGATCAGATGGTCATGTACAGGTAGAGATACTGGTGTGCAAAAGAGCAGAAAAGTAAATAAATAAAAACAGTGTGGGGATGAGGTAGGTAAAAAACGGTGGGCTATTTACCAATAGACTATGTACAGCTGCAGCGATCGGTTAGCTGCTCAGATAACAGATGTTTAAAGTGGGTGAGGGAGATAAAAGTCTCCAACTTCAGGGATTTTTGCAATTCGTTCCAGTCACAGGCAGCAGATTACTGGAATGAAAGGCGGCCAAATGAGGTGTTGGCTTTAGGGATGATCAGTGAGATACACCTGCTGGAGCGCGTGCTACGGATGGGTGTTGCCATCGTGACCAGTGAACTGAGATAAGGCGGAGCTTTACCTAGCATGGACTTGTAGATGACCTGGAGCCAGTGGGTCTGGCGACGAATATGTAGCGAGGGCCAGCCGACTAGAGCATACAGGTCGCAGTGGTGGGTGGTATAAGGTGCTTTAGTGACAAAAAGGATGGCACTGTGATAAACTGCATCCAGTTTGCTGAGTAGAGTGTTGGAGGCAATTTTGTAGATAACATCGCCGAAGTCGAGGATCGGTAGGATAGTCAGTTTTACTAGGGTAAGTTTGGCGGCGTGAGTGAAGGAGGCTTTGTTGCGGAATAGAAAGCCGACTCTTGATTTGATTTTCGATTGGAGATGTTTGATATGAGTCTGGAAGGAGAGTTTACAGTCTAGCCAGACACCTAGGTACTTATAGGTGTCCACATATTCAAGGTCGGAACCATCCAGGGTGGTGATGCTCGTCGGGCATGCGGGTGCAGGCAGCTATCGGTTGAAAAGCATGCTTTTGGTTTTACTAGCGTTTAAGAGCAGTTGGAGGCCACGGAAGGAGTGTTGTATGGCATTGAAGCTCGTTTGGAGGTTAGATGGCACAGTGTCCAAGGACGGGCCGGAAGTATATAGAATGGTGTCGTCTGCGTAGAGGTGGATCAGGGAATCGCCCGCAGCAAGAGCAACATCATTGATCTATACAGAGAAAAGAGTCGGCCCGAGAATTGAACCCTGTGGCACCCCCATAGAGACTGCCAGAGGACCGGACAGCATGCCCTCCGATTTGACACACTGAACTCTGTCTGCAAAGTAATTGGTGAACCAGGCAAGGCAGTCATCCGAAAAACCGAGGCTACTGAGTCTGCCGATAAGAATATGGTGATTGACAGAGTTGAAAGCCTTGGCAAGGTTGATGAAGACGGCTGCACAGTACTGTCTTTTATCGATGGCGGTTATGATATCGTTTAGTACCTTGAGTGTGGCTGAGGTGCACCCGTGACCGGCTCGGAAACCAGATTGCACAGCGGAGAAGGTACGGTGGGATTCGAGATGGTCAGTGACCTGTTTGTTGACTTGGCTTTCGAAGCCCTTAGATAGGCAGGGCAGGATGGATATAGGTCTGTAACAGTTTGGGTCCAGGGTGTCACCCCCTTTGAAGAGGGGAATGACTGCGGCAGCTTTCCAATCCTTGGGGATCTCAGACGATATGAAAGAGAGGTTGAACAGGCTGGTAATAGGGGTTGCAACAATGGCAGCGGATAGTTTCAGAAATAGAGGGTCCAGATTGTCAAGCCCAGCTGATTTGTACGGGTCCAGGTTTTGCAGCACTTTCAGAACAATGTACCTAGATTCCGTACAGAACCAGGCTAGTAATGACTAGCCATAATTTAAATTAGCATGCCCTTGCAGGGCTTGACATTCAGGTAAATGTGCCAGAAGGAAAAGAATACTAGTCCGGTTAAGCGGATGCATCATTTAAAAGTTCTATTTCATTTGCAGGCTGAGCAAGTAGCCTATAGACTACTCTCCGTACACATATAATTGTGTTGATTGTTTGGAGGGACAATTGGTAAATATGCCAAAATGAACACAGCATATATTTATTAACGTATCAAGATAAATTATTGTAGTCATGCAACATGAGATGTGAATAGGAAACATTTCAAACCAATGTCAGCGTGTATTTTCTCTCGCTTCAGCTCAAATGATTTTTTACGTGGTTGCTGCATATTTCTATGTACACTTTCTGTTGAAGCATCGATGCATAATTTAAACCGAGTACTCATTCTACTCCGACCCTGCCTTGTTCCAATGTGAATGATAGTATGCATTTTGGACTCTGCTCCGACCCTCCCTTGTTCCAATGTGAATGATAGTATTCATTTTGGACTCTACTCCGAACTTCCCTTGTTCCAATGTGAATGATAGTATGCATTTTGGACTCTGCTCCGACCTTCCCTTGTTCCAATGTGAATGATAGTATTCATTTTGGACTCTACTCCGAACTTCCCTTGTTCCAATGTGAATGATAGTATGCATTTTGGACTCTACTCCGACCTTCCCTTGTTCCAATGTGAATGATAGTATGCATTTTGGACTCTACTCTGACCCTCCCATGTTCCAATGTGAATGATAGTATGCATTTTGGACTCTACTCCGACCCTCCCATGTTCCAATGTGAATGATAGTATGCATTTTGGACTCTACTCTGACCCTCCCATGTTCCAATGTGAATGATAGTATGCATTTTGGACTCTACTCCGACCTTCCCTTGTTCCAATGTGAATGATAGTATGCATTTTGGACTTTACTCCGAACTTCCCTTGTTCCAATGTGAATGATAGTATGCATTTTGGACTCTACTCCGAACTTCCCTTGTTCCAATGTGAATGATAGTATGCATTTTGGACTCTACTCCGAACTTCCCTTGTTCCAATGTGAATGATAGTTTGCATTTTGGACTTTACTCCGAACTTCCCTTGTTCCAATGTGAATGATAGTATGCATTTTGGACTCTACTCCGAACTTCCCTTGTTCCAATGTGAATGATAGTATGCATTTTGGACTCTACTCCGAACTTCCCTTGTTCCAATGTGAATGATAGTATGCATTTTGGACTTTACTCCGAACTTCCCTTGTTCCAATGTGAATGATAGTTTGCATTTTGGACTTTACTCCGAACTTCCCTTGTTCCAATGTGAATGATAGTATGCATTTTGGACTCTACTCCGAACTTCCCTTGTTCCAATGTGAATGATAGTATGCATTTTGGACTCTACTCCGACCCTCCCTTGTTCCAATGTGAATGATAGTTTGCATTTTGGACTCTACTCCGACCCTCCCTTGTTCCAATGTGAATGATAGTATTCATTTTGGACTCTACTCCCACCCTCCCTTGTTCCAACGTGAATGATAGTATGCATTTTGGACTCTACTCCGACCCTCCCATGTTCCAATGTGAATGATAGTATGCATTTTGGACTCTACTCCGACCCTCCCTTGTTCCAATGTGAATGATAGTATGCATTTTGGACTCGACTCCGACCCTCCCTTGTTCCAATGTGAATGATAGTATGCATTTTGGACTCGACTCCGACCCTCCCTTGTTCCAATGTGAATGATAGTATGCATTTTGGACTCTACTCCGAACTTCCCTTGTTCCAATGTGAATGATAGTATGCATTTTGGACTCTACTCCGAACTTCCCTTGTTCCAATGTGAATGATAGTATGCATTTTGGACTCTACTCCGAACTTCCCTTGTTCCAATGTGAATGATAGTATGCATTTTGGACTCTACTCCGAACTTCCCTTGTTCCAATGTGAATGATAGTATGCATTTTGGACTCTACTCCGAACTTCCCTTGTTCCAATGTGAATGATAGTTTGCATTTTGGACTCTACTCCGAACTTCCCTTGTTCCAATGTGAATGATAGTTTGCATTTTGGACTCTACTCCGACCCTCCCTTGTTCCAATGTGAATGATAGTTTGCATTTTGGACTCTACTCCGACCCTCCCTTGTTCCAATGTGAATGATAGTATGCATTTTGGACTCTACTCCGACCCTACCTTGTTCCAATGTGAATGATAGTATGCATTTTGGACTCTACTCCGACCCTACCTTGTTCCAATGTGAATGATAGTATGCATTTTGGACTCTACTCCGACCCTACCTTGTTCCAATGTGAATGATAGTATGCATTTTGGACTCTACTCCGACCCTACCTTGTTCCAATGTGAATGATAGTATTCATTTTGGACTCTACTCTGACCCTCCCTTGTTCCAATGTGAATGATAGTATGCATTTTGGACTCTACTCCGACCTTCCCTTGTTCCAATGTGAATGATAGTATGCATTTTGGACTCTACTCTGACCCTCCCTTGTTCCAATGTGAATGATAGTATGCATTTTGAGAAACACCTACATCAGGAGACCACTTTTGAAGTCTGGAACAATACAAAAAAAAAGCGAACATATAGAATTTTTTAAGATGGTCATATCATGTATCATTTTGCTATTTCGTTAGAAATTTTAGGACTACTAGGTATAGAAAATATATACAAAAAATAATTGAGTAAACATTGAATTTGGACTTGCTGCCATTAGCCCATAGAAACACATTGAATAAACACATTCATACATGGCAAAACAGATAGTAAAACAAAATTGTAAAAAGGAAGTATGTTTTGAAGTGTCTGTCCTATATCTGAGAGATATAAGAAAGCTCAGAAATTGGTTTTGATAAATCTGTACCCATATTTAACCCCTTTTTTGGGTGGGTACAAAACTTCCAAACATTTTTGAAAGTGGTATTGGGTGACCAAGGACTTGTGAGGCTAGTGGGGGATTGTAGAGGAAAACTGAGAACCCCATCGTGTTCACGAGACCCAAATGGTTCGGACAACAGAAAAATACTTAAATACATGTAATTTTGTCCTGAAACATTTAATGTAAATACTGTAGTATTCCATTCCTATGGAGGACTGCTCCTTCTGGGGAGTGCCAGTAAGGCCAACCAGGGGCTTCAAAGCCCCTCACTGGCCAAAACACAGCAACAGCCATCCAGGGTTTACATATATCATTCATTTTCGTACTGTGCAATGTACAGTGTAGGCTACATGCGGTGTCAGAGTTTGCGAAACAAATGCCCC
>NC_088227.1:29431084-29571084 GCF_036934945.1 Oncorhynchus masou masou
CACCAAGGTAACGTTTGTTTGTTGTGTGGTACACATTCAACACTTCCTGATATTCACATTCCCGTGTTTTTGTTTGTTTTAATGCTAGGTCCTCCTGTCCTGCACTCACAGGCTGTAGGTGTGTGTGTGTGTGTGTGTGTGTGTGTGTGTGTGTGTGTGTGTGTGTGTGTGTGTGTGTGTGTTTTCCTTGTGTATGTGTCTCCTCGCCTACGTGTGTGTTCTCCTTCACGTGTGTGTGTGTTACTTCTTTACACATGAATTATGGATGCTGTTTATCTTGTTCCATAAGCCATGTGTGCTAGCTAGGTAATGGAGGGTGTGTAATGTCCTTGGATGTCAAATAAAACATCTGATTGATGAGGCTGCTCTCTTATTAAAATGCTTCTGTCTTCTCGCAGGACCCGTTTCTGTTTGAGCCCAACTGTCTGGTCAAAGTGGACGAGTTTGGCTTCTTCATCACGTGGAAGAGCGACGGAAAGGTACAGTCTCACAACCAGAGCCATGAATATAAACGTCTCTGGTCTCAACCTCTCACTCAATGCAGAGCCCTGTCTTAGTGTTCTGAGTGTATTCATAGAGAGAAAGACAGAAAGTGGAATAGAATGGAGTTTATTCAGAGAGAGAAAGACAGAAAGTGGAATAGAATGGAGTTTATTCAGAGAAACAAAGGACAGTGGAATAGAATGGAGTTTATTCAGAGAGAGAAACATAGAAAGTGGAATAGAATGGAGTTTATTCAGAGAGAGCAAGAAACACAGTGGAATAGAATGGAGTTTATTCAGAGAGAGCAAGAAACACAGCGGAATAGAATGGAGTTTTCAGAGAGAGAAAGAAAGACAGTGGAATAGAATGGAGTTTATTCAGAGAAAGAAAGACAGTGGAATAGAATGTTGTTTTTTCAGAGAGAGAAAGGACAGTGGAATAGAATGGAGTTTATTCAGAGAGAGAAAGAAAGACAGTGGAATAGAATGGAGTTTATTCAGAGAGAGACAGAAGGACAGTGGAATAGAATGTGGTTTATTCAGAGAGAGAAAGAAGGACAGTGGAATAGAATGGAGTTTATTCAGAGAGAATGACAGTGGAATAGAATGGAGTTTATTCAGAGAGAGAAAGAAGGACAGTGGAATAGAATGGAGTTTATTCAGAGAGAGAAAGAAGGACAGTGGAATAGAATGGAGTTTATTCAGAGAAAGAAAGACAGTGGAATAGAATGTTGTTTTTTCAGAGAGAGAAAGGACAGTGGAATAGAATGGAGTTTATTCAGAGAGAGAAAGAAAGACAGTGGAATAGAATGGAGTTTATTCAGAGAGAGACAGAAGGACAGTGGAATAGAATGTGGTTTATTCAGAGAGAGAAAGAAGGACAGTGGAATAGAATGGAGTTTATTCAGAGAGAATGACAGTGGAATAGAATGGAGTTTATTCAGAGAGAGAAAGAAGGACAGTGGAATAGAATGGAGTTTATTCAGAGAGAGAAAGAAGGACAGTGGAATAGAATGGAGTTTATTCAGAGAGAGAAAGAAAGACAGTGGTATGGAATGGAGTTTATTCAGAGAGAGAAGGACAGTGGAATAGAATGGAGTTTATTCAGAGAAAGAAAGACAGTGGAATAGATTGGAGCCATTGAGAGGGCTGTGTGAAATGAACCCTCCCTATAGAGGAGATATAGGCCCATATCCTCACTGACAGTTATCCTTGCTAACTACAGCATTTATCACCACTTATAAGGCAGTGGTAGCCAATACCCTACTCCTGGCGAGTTAGATACTGGGTGTGCGGGCTTTTGTTCTAGCCCTGCTCTAGCACACCTGCGTCTTCCAATTAGGAGGGTTGGCTACTGATGGTTTAAGGTAATGCTGGTTGGAGAGGAAGCCCATTGTTATCCATCACACCATTGTGATTTAGCCGTTGTGTAAGAGGATAGCAATGTATAATAATACTGTATCTCTCTAAGGTACTGTATTTATCCATGCAACGTGGGGTGTGTCCTTGAGAACAGACATGTCTTGTCACTAGCTGTAGACAAAATGTCTATGGGACTTCTGGAAGTGACAGTCAGGTTGCTCCAGTAATCAGACAAAGCTAGGGGAGGTGGGGTCGGAGTATGTCTGTTTTATTTGGCATTGACGAGATCTCTATTTTCTCTATCTCCCTCTCTCTCTCTCTCTCCCTTCATCTGTTTCTCTCTCTACAGGAGGGCCAGGTTCTAGAATGTTCTCTGATCAACAGTATTCGAGTCGGAGCCGTTCCAAGGGTGAGATTATGGAAACACAATTTCACCCCTTTCTATCTCTACCTCTATACCCACCCTCCCTCCCTCTATCCCATCCTCCCTCCCTCTATCCCATCCTCCCTCCCTCTATCCCATCCTCCCTCCCTCTATACCCACCCTCCCTCCCTCTATACCCACCCTCCCTCCCTCTATCCCACCCACCCTCCCTCCCTCTATACCCACCCTCCCTCCCTCTATCCCATCCTCCCTCCCTCCCTCCCTCTATCCCACCCTCCCTCCCTCTATCCCACCCTCCCTCTATCCCACCCTCCCTCTATCCTACCCTCCCTCCCTCCCTCTATCCCACCCTCCCTCACTCTATCCCACCCTCACTCTATCCCACCCTCCCTCCCTCTATCCCACCCTCCCTCCCTCTATCCCACCCTCCCTCACTCTATCCCACCCTCCCTCTATCCCACCCTCCCTCTATCCTACCCTCCCTCCCTCCCTCTATCCCACCCTCCCTCACTCTATCCCACCCTCCCTCTATCCCACCCTCCCTCCCTCTATCCCACCCTCCCTCACTCTATCCCACCCTCCCTCTATCAAACCCTCCCTCCCTCTATCCCACCCTCCCTCCCTCTATCCCACCCTCCCTCCCTCTATCCCACCCTCCCTCCCTCTATCCCACCCTCCCTCCCTCTATCCCATCCACCCTCCCTCCCTCTATCCCATCCACCCTCCCTCCCTCTATCCCATCCACCCCCTCCCTCTAACCCATCCACCCTCCCTCCCTCTACCCCACCCTCCCTCCCTCCCTCTATCCCATCCACCCCTCCCTCTATCCCAGCCTCCCTCTATCCCACCCTCCCTCCCTCTATCCCATCCACCCTCCCTCCCTCTATCCCACCCTCCCTCTATCCCAGCCTCCCCTCCCTCCCTCTATCCCACCCTCCCTCCCTCTATCCCATCCACCCTCCCTCCCTCTATCCCATCCACCCTCCCTCCCTCTATCCCATCCTCCCTCCCTCCCTCTATCCCATCCTCCCTCCCTCCCTCTATCCCATCCACCCTCCCTCCCTCTATCCCATCCACCCTCCCTCCCTCTATCCCACCCTCCCTCCCTCTAACCCATCCACCCTCCCTCCCTCTACCCCACCCTCCCTCCCTCTATCCCATCCACCCCTCCCTCTATCCCAGCCTCCCTCCCTCCCTCTATCCCACCCTCCCTCCCTCTATCCCAGCCTCCCTCCCTCCCTCTATCCCACCCTCCCTCCCTCTATCCCATCCACCCTCCCTCCCTCTATCCCATCCACCCATCCTCCCTCTATCCCACCCTCCCTCCCTCTATCCCATCCACCCTCCCTCCCTCTATCCCATCCACCCTCCCTCCCTCTATCCCATCCACCCATCCTCCCTCTATCCCACCCTCCCTCCCTCTATCCCATCCACCCTCCCTCCCTCTATCCCATCCTCCCTCCCTCTATCCCACCCTCTATCCATCCTCCATCCATCCTCCCTCCCTCCCTCTATCCCATCCACCCTCCCTCCCTCTATCCCACCCTCCCTCCCTCTATCCCACCCTCTATCCATCCTCCATCCATCCTCCCTCCCTCCCTCCCTCTATCCCACCCACCCTCCCTCCCTCTATCCCACCCTCCCTCCCTCTATCCCATCCTCCCTCCCTCTATCCCACCTACCCTCCCTCTATCCCACCCTCCCTCTATCCCACCCTCCCTCCCTCTATCCCACCCTCCCTCCCTCTACCCCACCCTCCCTCCCTCTACCCCACCCTCCCTCCCTCTACCCCACCCTCCCTCCCTCTACCCCACCCTCCCTCCCTCTATCCCATCCACCCCTCCCTCTATCCCAGCCTCCCTCCCTCCCTCTATCCCAGCCTCCCTCCCTCCCTCTATCCCAGCCTCCCTCCCTCCCTCTATCCCACCCTCCCTCCCTCTATCCCATCCACCCTCCCTCCCTCTATCCCATCCACCCTCCCTCCCTCTATCCCATCCACCCTCCCTCCCTCTATCCCATCCACCCATCCTCCCTCTATCCCACCCTCCCTCCCTCTATCCCATCCACCCTCCCTCCCTCTATCCCATCCACCCTCCCTCCCTCTATCCCATCCACCCATCCTCCCTCTATCCCATCCACCCATCCTCCCTCTATCCCATCCACCCTCCCTCCCTCTATCCCATCCACCCATCCTCCCTCTATCCCACCCTCCCTCCCTCTATCCCATCCACCCTCCCTCCCTCTATCCCATCCTCCCTCCCTCTATCCCACCCTCTATCCATCCTCCATCCATCCTCCCTCCCTCCCTCTATCCCATCCACCCTCCCTCCCTCTATCCCACCCTCCCTCCCTCTATCCCACCCTCTATCCATCCTCCATCCATCCTCCCTCCCTCCCTCCCTCTATCCCACCCACCCTCCCTCCCTCTATCCCACCCTCCCTCCCTCTATCCCATCCTCCCTCCCTCTATCCCACCTACCCTCCCTCTATCCCACCCTCCCTCTATCCCACCCTCCCTCCCTCTATCCCACCCTCCCTCCCTCTATCCCATCCTCCCTCCCTCTATCCTACCCTCCCTCTATCCCATCCTCCCTCCCTCCCTCTATCCCATCCTCCCTCCCTCTATCCCACCTACCCTCCCTCTATCCCATCCTCCCTCCCTCCCTCTATCCCACCTACCCTCCCTCTATACCATCCTCCCTCCCTCCCTCTATCCCATCCACCCTCCCTCCCTCTATCCCACCCTCCCTCCCTCTATCCCACCTACCCTCCCTCTATCCCATCCTCCCTCCCTCTATCCCATCCTCCCTCCCTCCCTCTATCCCACCCTCCCTCCCTCCCTCTATCCCATCCTCCCTCCCTCTATCCCACCTACCCTCCCTCTATCCCATCCTCCCTCCCTCCCTCTATCCCACCTACCCTCCCTCTATCCCATCCTCCCTCCCTCCCTCTATCCCATCCACCCTCCCTCCCTCTATCCCATCCACCCTCCCTCCCTCTATCCCATCCACCCATCCTCCCGCTATCCCACCCTCCCTCCCTCTATCCCACCCTCCCTCCCTCTATCCCATCCACCCTCCCTCTATCCCATCCACCCTCCCTCCCTCTATCCCATCCTCCCTCCCTCTATCCCACCCTCTATCCATCCTCCATCCATCCTCCCTCCCTCCCTCTATCCCATCCACCCTCCCTCCCTCTATCCCACCCTCCCTCCCTCTATCCCACCCTCCCTCCCTCTATCCCACCCTCCCTCCCTCTATCCCACCCTCTATCCATCCTCCATCCATCCTCCCTCCCTCCCTCCCTCTATCCCACCCACCCTCCCTCCCTCTATCCCACCCTCCCTCCCACCCTCCCTCCCTCTATCCCATCCACCCTCCCTCCCTCTATCCCACCCTCCCTCTACCCCAGCCTCCCTCCCTCCCTCTATCCCACCCTCCCTCCCTCCCTCTATCCCAGCCTCCCTCCCTCCCTCTATCCCACCCTCCCTCCCTCTATCCCATCCACCCTCCCTCCCTCTATCCCATCCACCCTCCCTCCCTCTATCCCATCCTCCCTCCCTCCCTCTATCCCATCCTCCCTCCCTCCCTCTATCCCATCCACCCTCCCTCCCTCTATCCCATCCACCCTCCCTCCCTCTATCCCACCCTCCCTCCCTCTAACCCATCCACCCTCCCTCCCTCTACCCCACCCTCCCTCCCTCTATCCCATCCACCCCTCCCTCTATCCCAGCCTCCCTCCCTCCCTCTATCCCACCCTCCCTCCCTCTATCCCAGCCTCCCTCCCTCCCTCTATCTCACCCTCCCTCCCTCTATCCCATCCACCCTCCCTCCCTCTATCCCATCCACCCATCCTCCCTCTATCCCACCCTCCCTCCCTCTATCCCATCCACCCTCCCTCCCTCTATCCCATCCACCCTCCCTCCCTCTATCCCATCCACCCATCCTCCCTCTATCCCACCCTCCCTCCCTCTATCCCACCCTCTATCCATCCTCCATCCATCCTCCCTCCCTCCCTCTATCCCATCCACCCTCCCTCCCTCTATCCCACCCTCCCTCCCTCTATCCCACCCTCTATCCATCCTCCATCCATCCTCCCTCCCTCCCTCCCTCTATCCCACCCACCCTCCCTCCCTCTATCCCACCCCTCCCTCCCTCTATCCCATCCTCCCTCCCTCTATCCCACCTACCCTCCCTCTATCCCACCCCCTCCCTCTATCCCACCCTCCCTCCCTCTATCCCACCCTCCCTCCCTCTACCCCACCCTCCCTCCCTCTACCCCACCCTCCCTCCCTCTACCCCACCCTCCCTCCCTCTACCCCACCCTCCCTCCCTCTACCCCACCCTCCCTCCCTCTATCCCAGCCTCCCTCCCTCCCTCTATCCCAGCCTCCCTCCCTCCCTCTATCCCAGCCTCCCTCCCTCCCTCTATCCCACCCTCCCTCCCTCTATCCCATCCACCCTCCCTCCCTCTATCCCATCCACCCTCCCTCCCTCTATCCCATCCACCCTCCCTCCCTCTATCCCATCCACCCATCCTCCCTCTATCCCACCCTCCCTCCCTCTATCCCATCCACCCTCCCTCCCTCTATCCCATCCACCCTCCCTCCCTCTATCCCATCCACCCATCCTCCCTCTATCCCACCCTCCCTCCCTCTATCCCATCCACCCTCCCTCCCTCTATCCCATCCACCCATCCTCCCTCTATCCCACCCTCCCACCCTCTATCCCATCCACCCTCCCTCCCTCTATCCCATCCTCCCTCCCTCTATCCCACCCTCCCTCCCTCTATCCCATCCACCCTCCCTCCCTCTATCCCACCCTCCCTCCCTCTATCCCATCCACCCTCCCTCCCTCTATCCCACCCTCCCTCCCTCCCTCTATCCCACCCTCCCTCCCTCCCCTCTATCCCACCCTCCCTCCCTCCCCTCTATCCCAGCCTCCCTCCCTCCCTCTATCCCACCCTCCCTCCCTCTATCCCATCCACCCTCCCTCCCTCTATCCCATCCACCCTCCCTCCCTCTATCCCATCCTCCCTCCCTCCCTCTATCCCATCCTCCCTCCCTCCCTCTATCCCATCCACCCTCCCTCCCTCTATCCCATCCACCCTCCCTCCCTCTATCCCACCCTCCCTCCCTCTAACCCATCCACCCTCCCTCCCTCTACCCCACCCTCCCTCCCTCTATCCCATCCACCCCTCCCTCTATCCCAGCCTCCCTCCCTCCCTCTATCCCACCCTCCCTCCCTCTATCCCAGCCTCCCTCCCTCCCTCTATCCCACCCTCCCTCCCTCTATCCCATCCACCCTCCCTCCCTCTATCCCATCCTCCCTCCCTCTATCCCATCCTCCCTCCCTCTATCCCACCCTCTATCCATCCTCCATCCATCCTCCCTCCCTCCCTCTATCCCATCCACCCTCCCTCCCTCTATCCCACCCTCCCTCCCTCTATCCCATCCACCCTCCCTCCCTCTATCCCATCCTCCCTCCCTCTATCCCACCCTCTATCCATCCTCCATCCATCCTCCCTCCCTCCCTCTATCCCATCCACCCTCCCTCCCTCTATCCCACCCTCCCTCCCTCTATCCCATCCACCCTCCCTCCCTCTATCCCACCCTCCCTCTATCCCAGCCTCCCTCCCTCCCTCTATCCCACCCTCCCTCCCTCCCTCTATCCCAGCCTCCCTCCCTCCCTCTATCCCACCCTCCCTCCCTCTATCCCATCCACCCTCCCTCCCTCTATCCCATCCACCCTCCCTCCCTCTATCCCATCCTCCCTCCCTCCCTCTATCCCATCCTCCCTCCCTCCCTCCCTCTATCCCATCCACCCTCCCTCCCTCTATCCCATCCACCCTCCCTCCCTCTATCCCACCCTCCCTCCCTCTAACCCATCCACCCTCCCTCCCTCTATCCCATCCACCCTCCCTCCCTCTATCCCATCCACCCTCCCTCCCTCTATCCCACCCTCCCTCCCTCTAACCCATCCACCCTCCCTCCCTCTACCCCACCCTCCCTCCCTCTATCCCATCCACCCCTCCCTCTATCCCAGCCTCCCTCCCTCCCTCTATCCCACCCTCCCTCCCTCTATCCCAGCCTCCCTCCCTCCCTCTATCCCACCCTCCCTCCCTCTATCCCATCCACCCTCCCTCCCTCTATCCCATCCACCCATCCTCCCTCTATCCCACCCTCCCTCCCTCTATCCCATCCACCCTCCCTCCCTCTATCCCATCCACCCTCCCTCCCTCTATCCCATCCACCCATCCTCCCTCTATCCCACCCTCCCTCCCTCTATCCCATCCACCCTCCCTCCCTCTATCCCATCCTCCCTCCCTCTATCCCACCCTCTATCCATCCTCCATCCATCCTCCCTCCCTCCCTCTATCCCATCCACCCTCCCTCCCTCTATCCCACCCTCCCTCCCTCTATCCCACCCTCTATCCATCCTCCATCCATCCTCCCTCCCTCCCTCCCTCTATCCCACCCACCCTCCCTCTATTTACATTTACATTTAAGTCATTTAGCAGACGCTCTTATCCAGAGCGACTTACATCCCATCCTCCCTCCCTCTATCCCACCTACCCTCCCTCTATCCCACCCTCCCTCTATCCCACCCTCCCTCCCTCTATCCCACCCTCCCTCCCTCTACCCCACCCTCCCTCCCTCCCTCTACCCCACCCTCCCTCCCTCTACCCCACCCTCCCTCCCTCTACCCCACCCTCCCTCCCTCTATCCCATCCACCCCTCCCTCTATCCCAGCCTCCTCCCTCCCTCTATCCCAGCCTCCCTCCCTCCCTCTATCCCAGCCTCCCTCCCTCCCTCTATCCCACCCTCCCTCCCTCTATCCCATCCACCCTCCCTCCCTCTATCCCATCCACCCTCCCTCCCTCTATCCCATCCACCCTCCCTCCCTCTATCCCATCCACCCATCCTCCCTCTATCCCACCCTCCCTCCCTCTATCCCATCCACCCTCCCTCCCTCTATCCCATCCACCCTCCCTCCCTCTATCCCATCCACCCATCCTCCCTCTATCCCATCCACCCATCCTCCCTCTATCCCATCCACCCTCCCTCCCTCTATCCCATCCACCCATCCTCCCTCTATCCCACCCTCCCTCCCTCTATCCCATCCACCCTCCCTCCCTCTATCCCATCCTCCCTCCCTCTATCCCACCCTCTATCCATCCTCCATCCATCCTCCCTCCCTCCCTCTATCCCATCCACCCTCCCTCCCTCTATCCCACCCTCCCTCCCTCTATCCCACCCTCTATCCATCCTCCATCCATCCTCCCTCCCTCCCTCCCTCTATCCCACCCACCCTCCCTCCCTCTATCCCACCCTCCCTCCCTCTATCCCATCCTCCCTCCCTCTATCCCACCTACCCTCCCTCTATCCCACCCTCCCCCTCTATCCCACCCTCCCTCCCTCTATCCCACCCTCCCTCCCTCTATCCCATCCTCCCTCCCTCTATCCTACCCTCCCTCTATCCCATCCTCCCTCCCTCCCTCTATCCCATCCTCCCTCCCTCTATCCCACCTACCCTCCCTCTATCCCATCCTCCCTCCCTCCCTCTATCCCACCTACCCTCCCTCTATCCCATCCTCCCTCCCTCCCTCTATCCCATCCACCCTCCCTCCCTCTATCCCACCCTCCCTCCCTCTATCCCACCTACCCTCCCTCTATCCCATCCTCCCTCCCTCTATCCCACCTACCCTCCCTCTATCCCATCCTCCCTCCCTCCCTCTATCCCACCCACCCTCCCTCCCTCTATCCCATCCTCCCTCCCTCTATCCCACCTACCCTCCCTCTATCCCATCCTCCCTCCCTCCCTCTATCCCACCTACCCTCCCTCTATCCCATCCTCCCTCCCTCCCTCACTCTATCCCATCCACCCTCCCTCCCTCTATCCCATCCACCCTCCCTCCCTCTATCCCATCCACCCATCCTCCCGCTATCCCACCCTCCCTCCCTCTATCCCACCCTCCCTCCCTCTATCCCATCCACCCTCCCTCTATCCCATCCACCCTCCCTCCCTCTATCCCATCCTCCCTCCCTCTATCCCACCCTCTATCCATCCTCCATCCATCCTCCCTCCCTCCCTCTATCCCATCCACCCTCCCTCCCTCTATCCCACCCTCCCTCCCTCTATCCCACCCTCCCTCCCTCTATCCCACCCTCCCTCCCTCTATCCCACCCTCTATCCATCCTCCCTCCATCCTCCCTCCCTCCCTCCCTCTATCCCACCCTCCCTCCCACCCTCCCTCCCTCTATCCCATCCACCCTCCCTCCCTCTATCCCACCCTCCCTCTACCCCAGCCTCCCTCCCTCCCTCTATCCCACCCTCCCTCCCTCCCTCTATCCCAGCCTCCCTCCCTCCCTCTATCCCACCCTCCCTCCCTCTATCCCATCCACCCTCCCTCCCTCTATCCCATCCACCCTCCCTCCCTCTATCCCATCCTCCCTCCCTCCCTCTATCCCATCCTCCCTCCCTCCCTCTATCCCATCCACCCTCCCTCCCTCTATCCCATCCACCCTCCCTCCCTCTATCCCACCCTCCCTCCCTCTAACCCATCCACCCTCCCTCCCTCTACCCCACCCCTCCCTCCCTCTATCCCATCCACCCCTCCCTCTATCCCAGCCTCCCTCCCTCCCTCTATCCCACCCTCCCTCCCTCTATCCCAGCCTCCCTCCCTCCCTCTATCTCACCCTCCCTCCCTCTATCCCATCCACCCTCCCTCCCTCTATCCCATCCACCCATCCTCCCTCTATCCCACCCTCCCTCCCTCTATCCCATCCACCCTCCCTCCCTCTATCCCATCCACCCTCCCTCCCTCTATCCCATCCACCCATCCTCCCTCTATCCCACCCTCCCTCCCTCTATCCCACCCTCTATCCATCCTCCATCCATCCTCCCTCCCTCCCTCTATCCCATCCACCCTCCCTCCCTCTATCCCACCCTCCCTCCCTCTATCCATCCTCCATCCATCCTCCCTCCCTCCCTCCCTCTATCCCACCCACCCTCCCTCCCTCTATCCCACCCTCCCTCCCTCTATCCCATCCTCCCTCCCTCTATCCCACCTACCCTCCCTCTATCCCACCCTCCCTCTATCCCACCCTCCCTCCCTCTATCCCACCCTCCCTCCCTCTACCCCACCCTCCCTCCCTCTACCCCACCCTCCCTCCCTCTACCCCACCCTCCCTCCCTCTATCCCACCCTCCCTCCCTCTACCCCACCCTCCCTCCCTCTATCCCACCCTCCCTCCCTCTACCCCACCCTCCCTCCCTCTATCCCATCCACCCCTCCCTCTATCCCAGCCTCCCTCCCTCCCTCTATCCCAGCCTCCCTCCCTCCCTCTATCCCAGCCTCCCTCCCTCCCTCTATCCCACCCTCCCTCCCTCTATCCCATCCACCCTCCCTCCCTCTATCCCATCCACCCTCCCTCCCTCTATCCCATCCACCCTCCCTCCCTCTATCCCATCCACCCATCCTCCCTCTATCCCACCCTCCCTCCCTCTATCCCATCCACCCTCCCTCCCTCTATCCCATCCACCCTCCCTCCCTCTATCCCATCCACCCATCCTCCCTCTATCCCACCCTCCCTCCCTCTATCCCATCCACCCTCCCTCCCTCTATCCCATCCACCCATCCTCCCTCTATCCCACCCTCCCTCCCTCTATCCCATCCACCCTCCCTCCCTCTATCCCATCCTCCCTCCCTCTATCCCACCCTCTATCCATCCTCCATCCATCCTCCCTCCCTCTATCCCACCCTCCCTCCCTCTATCCCACCCTCTATCCATCCTCCATCCATCCTCCCTCCCTCCCTCCCTCTATCCCACCCACCCTCCCTCCCTCGATCCCACCCTCCCTCCCTCTATCCCATCCTCCCTCCCTCTATCCCACCTACCCTCCCTCTATCCCACCCTCCCTCTATCCCACCCTCCCTCCCTCTATCCCACCCTCCCTCCCTCTATCCCATCCTCCCTCCCTCTATCCTACCCTCCCTCTATCCCATCCTCCCTCCCTCCCTCTATCCCATCCTCCCTCCCTCTATCCCACCTACCCTCCCTCTATCCCATCCTCCCTCCCTCCCTCTATCCCACCTACCCTCCCTCTATCCCATCCTCCCTCCCTCCCTCTATCCCATCCACCCTCCCTCCCTCTATCCCACCCTCCCTCCCTCTATCCCACCTACCCTCCCTCTATCCCATCCTCCCTCACTCTATCCCACCTACCCTCCCTCTATCCCATCCTCCCTCCCTCCCTCTATCCCATCCTCCCTCCCTCTATCCCACCTACCCTCCCTCTATCCCATCCTCCCTCCCTCCCTCTATCCCACCTACCCTCCCTCTATCCCATCCTCCCTCCCTCCCTCTATCCCATCCACCCTCCCTCCCTCTATCCCATCCACCCTCCCTCCCTCTATCCCATCCACCCATCCTCCCGCTATCCCACCCTCCCTCCCTCCCTCTATCCCACCCTCCCTCCCTCTATCCCATCCACCCTCCCTCTATCCCATCCACCCTCCCTCCCTCTATCCCATCCTCCCTCCCTCTATCCCACCCTCTATCCATCCTCCATCCATCCTCACTCCCTCCCTCTATCCCACCCTCCCTCCCTCTATCCCACCCTCCCTCCCTCTATCCCACCCTCCCTCCCTCTATCCCACCCTCTAACCATCCTCCATCCATCCTCCCTCCCTCCCTCCCTCTATCCCACCCACCCTCCCTCCCTCTATCCCCACCTACCTCCCTACATCCCACCCTCCCTCCCTCTATCCCATCCTCCCTCCCTCTATCCCACCTACCCTCCCTCTATCCCATCCTCCCTCCCTCCCTCCCTCTATCCCATCCACCCTCCCTCCCTCTATCCCATCCACCCTCCCTCCCTCTATCCCATCCTCCCTCCCTCCCTCTATCCCATCCACTCTCCCTCCCTCTATCCCATCCTCCCTCCCTCCCTCCATCCATCCCTCTTTCAAACAACCTTCATGCCTTCCCACCCGCTCTTTTTTTACTCTCTACCTCTCCATCTTTCTCTCCATCTCCTCGACCTTACGACCCTACCATTCCAGCCTGAGGGCCAAGTCATAATAGGGGTGACGGTGACGTCACTAAGGGCAGCGGTACTTGAAGTGGCCAAGGCAACAGAACAGAGCGAACAGGACAGAGTTAGTCTGTTGAGCCACTGTTCCCACCACCGTTAATACACTATTGATCAGTAGTAGTAGTGAATACTAAAGGAAATGTTGGTGAAATACAGGTTACTGCTGCTCGTGGCCCTTCAGATCCTAGACCAAGTACATCTACATTCAGCAACATTAAATATTGAATACTTTAATGTTTATAACCTCCAGGTTTCTAGCTGTATTTAAAGCCTGTTATTTGACCTTGGATGATGTTTCTTACCTGGGATGGATACTGTAACAATTCCTCTAGAATATAGTTAGTTGACTCGATAGAAAAATGATTTCCAACAGACAAAACGCTATTCAGTACTCTTGGATTGAAAGCTGTGTATGTCAATGTCTAGGCTGTTATGTTTTGCTGAAAGACCTTTCTGCTTTCTTTAACCAGAAAGGATTTGTTGAAGATAGAGCCAACATTAACCACAGATTATTCTTTTCATGAACATCAGGGCTGAACACAGGCACACACACACACACACACACACACACACACACACACACACACACACACACACACAGCTATTCCCTCCATTAAATATTGACTGCCTCAGTAATTCCGTGGTAGTATCCTGCTGTAGTGTAATATTTGGCATCAAGTGGGCAACATGAATTATGGAAGGACCCAGGGTCCTGAGGGAGTTCTTATACAGATGCCTGACTATAATTAAGGTGTCTTTCTCTGAAATGTCTGAGAATAAACCGATTGCACAGCTCCGAACAAATACTCAAACATCTTTAAGAAATCTCACCGGTGTGTATTGTTGACAGAACGGAAGGTGCTCTCGGTGTGAGACAGTGTGTGTGTCTGTTCATGGAGTACGTGTGTGTGTGGTGTGTGTAAGGCCGTGTCCCTCCCTGTGTGTACGGTAAGGGGACCTGTTCTTCTTGGTAAACAACAGACAAAGAGCCACTTATCTGATGGCTGATCTCTGTTGGACCCCGAACTGAATTAACCAATCACACTGCACTATTGGTGCTAAATCAATGAACCCAGAAAAAAGAATCACATTGATGATAATTGTCTGTATTAGCATTCATGAACAGAAGCTGGCCTTGCAGAATGAATCGTCTGTTGATATCCGGTTGATTCAGTCACACGACAGATGTTCTGCTTGTACTATATAGTTCAAAAAGGGGAATCCTCAATTACTTCCTATTACATTGAAAAATGGATTTTCCAGATACAATGGTTAATCAATGGATGGTAATGTTTTGGAAAGATTTGATGAGACTCTCCCTCTCTCTCTCTCTGTAGGACCCTAAGATCCTGTCTTTGTTGGAGGCAGCGGGGAAGAAGGAGGAGGAGCTGGAGGGATGTGTCATCTGCGTTTGCAGCGGCACCGACCTTGTCAACCTGTCCTTCATGTACATGGTGGCTGACAGCCCAGACACTGCTAGGGTATACACAATGCTAATACAACATACATACAACATTAATATAACATTACACATATTACTGATCTGGTCAACCAGGCCTGACACAGCTATGGTAAATACACATTACCAAACACTGCTAGGGTAAGGCAAACACACAGGCTTGTGTCACGAACAGTGGTTGTGCCCATAGAAATAGGGATTTTCCCCAATGCTGGAAGGGTGAGGAGAAATACCTCTCTACCTCTCTCTCATCCCTCTCTCTCTCTCTCACACACACTCTGAGCCATCTTAGAACACATCTCTCTCTCTCTCTCATCCCTCTCTCTCTAGCTTTCTCTCTCCCTCTCTCACACACACACACACTCTGAGCCATCTTAGAACACACATCTCTCTCTCTCTCTCTCTCTCTCTCTCTCTCTCTCTCTCTCTCTCTCTCTCTCTCTCTCTCTCTCTCTCTCTCTCTCTCTCTCTCTCTCTCTCTCTCTCTCTCTCATATCAAGCCCTTACAGGAGTCTGGTTAAACATTGCCCTCTAGTGGCAACAGGGAAAACTGTTGCTAGCCAGCCAGAAGACACATGTATTTTGTGATTACTGAAGAAGCCAACAGATGATATATCAGTGAACGTCATGTTGATAGCAAAAACATGAGAGATGGAGAGAGCGAGTGAGCGGAAATGGTTAACAGGGTGTCAACACTGTAGAAGGCGGAATGCCAAATCATTAATAATAAACTACCTAGAGTGGCCTTCATCAGCCGAGACTGAAGGTCACACACAGATCAACATAACCTGGGAACAATACACACACACACGTATCCAACCTCTCCACAACACACTCCCGCCCTTAGACATACACAATCAAACATGCGCGCGCATGCACGTACACACACACACACACACACCCCTTGGATGGAGTGGGGTAGAGAGTGCAGGTGGGAGTCATATTTGTCTGGAGAAAGAAGAGAAGGAGACCCCTGGTCATAGACAGGGTGGCTGTGTGCCTGCATCTGGCTGTTTAGCTGTGGCTGCTCAGAGATGTAAACAGATACACTGTGAGAGAGGAGAGAACACACATAAACACAGAGAAAAAGATACGCTGTGAGTAAACACACGGCCAGAGAAGTGTGTGTGTGTGAACCCTTTTGTTTGTTTGTTTTCAGAAGTGGACAGAGGGTTTGAGGTCAGTGATCCACAACTTCAGAGCCAATAACGTCTGTCCTATGACCTGCCTCAAGAAACAGTGAGTATACACACACACACACACACACACACACACACACACACACACACACACACACACACACACACACACACACACACACACACACACACATTAGTAAACACACACACACAGTAGTGAACACACACACACAGTAGTGAACACACACACACAGTAGTACACACACACACACACAGTAGTGAACACACACACACAGTAGTGAACACACACACACACAGTAGTGAACACACACACACACAGTAGTGAACACACACACACACAGTAGTGAACACACACACACACAGTAGTGAACACACACACACACAGTAGTGAACACACACATTAGTAAACACACACATTAGTAAACACACACACACACAGTAGTGAACACACACATTAGTAAACACACACACACACACAGTAGTGAACACACACACACAGTAGTGAACACACACACACACACACACACACACACAGTAGTGAACACACACACACACACAGTAGTGAACACACACACACACAGTAGTGAACACACACACAATAGTGAACACACACATTAGTAAACACACACACACAGTAGTGAACACACACATTAGTAAACACACACACACACACACACACACACACACACAGTAGTGAACACACACATTAGTAAACACACACACACACACAGTAGTGAACACACACACATTAGTAAACACACACACACACAGTAGTGAACACACACACATTAGTAAACACACACACACACACAGTAGTGAACACACACACATTAGTAAACACACACACATTAGTAAACACACACACATTAGTAAACACACACACACACAGTAGTAAACACACACACATTAGTAAACACACAAACAGTTGTGAACACACACAGACACAGACCACATCCGTCCTATGTTCTGCTTCAAGAAACACTCACTCTAACATATGTTGTGTCTTTCCTATTTTTCAGTTGGATGAGGATGTGCTTTCTGACCAATGTGAACGGCAAGATCCCAGTGAGAACGTGAGAGACACAGTAACAACATTTATCAGCAGTCATTTGATTGATGACCTTTGTGCTGACAGCTGACTCTGTCCTCTCTGGTTCAGCATCACACGGACGTTTGCGTCTGGGAAAACAGAGAGAGGAATCTTTCAGGCTCTGAAGGAACTGGGTCTGCCTAGTGGAAAGGTAACGTGGACGTGTGTGTGTGCTTGCGTGTGTTCATGGCGTGTTTGTCTGATGTTGTTCATGGTAACTTGCTGTCGTCGGATCTATCATTTAAATAAACACTGAGTATACCAAACATTAGGAACACCTTCCTAATATAGATTTACACCCACCCTTCTCAGTTTGCCGGGGCATGGACTCTACAAGGTGTCGAAAGCGTTCCACAGGGATGCTGGCCCATGTTGACTCTACAAGGTGTCGAAAGCGTTCCACAGGGATGCTGGCCCATGTTGACTCTACAAGGTGTCGAAAGCGTTCCACAGGGATGCTGGCCCATGTTGACTCTACAAGGTGTCGAAAGCGTTCCACAGGGATGCTGGCCCATGTTGACTCTACAAGGTGTCGAAAGCGTTCCACAGGGATGCTGGCCCATGTTGACTCTACAAGGTGTCGAAAGCGTTCCACAGGGATGCTGGCCCATGTTGACTCTACAAGGTGTCGAAAGCGTTCCACAGGGATGCTGGCTCATGTTGACTCCAATGCTTCCCAATGCTTTTTTAGTTGTATCAAGTTGGCTGGATGTCCTTTGGGTGGTGGACCATTCTTGATACACACAGGAAACTGTTGAGCGTAAACAATTCTGGCACCTACTACCGTACCCCGTTCAAAAACACTTCAATCTTTTGTCTTCCCCATTCACCCTCTGAATGGCACACATACACAATCCATGTCTCAATTGTCTCAAGGCTTAAAACTCCTTCTTTAACCCGTCTCTTCCCCTTCATCTACACTGATTGAAGTGGATTTAACAAGTGACATCAATAAGGGATCACAGCTTTCGCCTGGATTCACCTGGCCAGTCTACGTCATGGAAAGAGCAGACGTTCATAATGTTTTGTACACTCAGTGTATAACGTGATCTCCCTCAGAGCGAGGAGATAGAAGACTCAGCCTTCCCCTTTGACATCTTCTACGCCCTGACTCAGAAGATCTGCCCTCGTACAGACATCCAGGAACTCTTCAACAAAATGTGAGTTGTCACTAGCTCAACTCCCCAGACCTCTTTTGGAGTAGGAGTAACAAGGTCTGAAATCACACAACCCAGTTAAGGATGTCTTTTCATCCAGTTTTGCTCACTGGGAAGACATTTACAGTACAATATCTACAACATTGTATTGCTATGTATTTTCCCCGGCTGTGATTCTGATAGTAATGAGATATTTAGTAATGGCCGTTTGTTCAACCGTTGTGCTGATAGCTGTAGTGTAGACACTGTATGTGAATGACGGAATAGAAGAAGAGTGAGAGAGAACGTGTTGTAAGTATGTTGTGGTGTTTGGTTGAGAGATCAACATTTATTAAACAGTCTGCAGCTTCTCTACTAATAAACTCTGGGAAACCTAACCCGCTTAAACAGTGACACACTAACACGTTTGTTGTAAACTAACTCAACAGTATTTAAATGTTCGACCTGTGGTGATTTTAACATGAAATGTTGATATAAAAATGTAACACGGCAGTGTTCTATTTTGACCCTTTAGAAAAACCTTCTGCTTTCTAGTCACTGGCTGACTGGCTGAGAGGGTTTTTAAGAAACATAACATTTTGTTTTTCTAATTAATTCCTTTGCAGCAATGGGGACAAAAGTGATTTTTTAAACGTAGACCAGTTAGTCAGCTTTCTGAATGAAGTAAGCTCTTTATCATTCATTAACTTCTCTGTGTGACTGCTTGACCCCTACCCTCTCACCTGACACGGGGTAGAAGTTGCTCTTTGGCAATGATATAGGATCCGTTTCAGATGACCCTCCTCAAATCCTTAAAGGAACATTTCACCATTTGCGACTTCATATTTATCATCTCCAGCACCTCCCCATCATCCACATGTGTGAAAATGGCGTGTTTGTATGTTCTGTAAAAATATTACAAAGGGAATTCGTAGGCAATGCCTACTTACAATTGGTGAAAATCACACGAATAAGACAGATGTCATTGGAAACACAAATCTTCCTATATATTTGTTACTGTAAACATAGAAACACACCATTTTCACATATGTTGTGGTGGTGCTGGAGATGATGAATATGAAGTAGAAAAATGGAGAACAATTGGGAGATACAATGCAAAACTGATCTTAGATCAGTGTCTGTAGGGGTAACTTCATCCTGCCCCTCTCACCCCATCCCGACCTACACTGAACAAAAATATAAACGCAACATGTAAAGTGTTGGTCCCATGTTTCATGAGCTAAAATATTAAGCACAAAAAGCTTACTTCGGCTCAAATGTTGAGCACAAATGTGTTAACATCCCTGTTAATGAGCATTTCTCCTTTGCCAAGAAATTCCATCCACCTGACAGGTGTGGCATATCAAGAAGTCGATTAATGTGCCACTCTAAAATGTGCAGTTTTGTCACACCACACAATGCCGCAGATTTATCAAGTTTTGAGGGAGCATGCAATTGGCATGCTGACTGCAGGAATGTCCAACAGAGCTGTTTCCGGAGAATGTAATGTTAATTTCTCCACCTAAGCTGCCCCCAACATCATTTTAGAGAATTTGTCAGTATGCCCCACTAGCCTCACCACAGACCACGTGTAACCACGTGTAACCACGCCAGCCCAGGACCTCCACATCCGGTTTATTCACCTGCGGGATGGTCAGAGACCAGCCACCCAGACAGCTGATGAAACTGAGGATTATTTCTGTCTGTAATAAAGCCCTTCTGATTGGCTGGGCCATGCTCCCCAATTTCAGCCAATTGAAATAAATTCATTAGGCCCTAATCTATTTCACATACTGTAGGCCCTCCCACTTGGGATCCAGGCCCACCCATGGCTGTGGCCCTGCCCAGTCATGTGAAATAGATTAGGGCCTAATGAATTTATATCAATTGACTGATTTCTTTATAGAAACTCAGTAAAATTGTTGAAATTGTTGTATGTTGCGTTTATATGTTTGTTCAGTATATTTCTCCCCAGCCCCGCCTACTTGTGACTGATTGTGTAACCATGGCAACCTGGGAGGGAGGGGCTTTCTGTTTGGCCATTTTGTCTGGTTTCTGTCTACTTGCTGACTGCCTGCCTTCAAGTTTCACATGTTTTATTGTCACGTGCACTAGCACAGTGAAATGCATTTCTTGCTTTCTCTTTCCCAACAACACAGTGATCAATATTGGTATCCTATTCACTTTCTTTTGTGCTCGTGGTCTCTGCTTTGGCTGGAAACGTACCTGCTTCTACTTCTATCTACTGTGTGTGAGGCTTTTCCTCTGTGTGCAATGCTGAAGTGAATCCCCATTAGTACAAAGGCTGTGAATGCTACCTGCTATAGTGGCAAGTGGTGTTGATCCCTGCTGATGTGTGAATCTCTACCCTCTCTGTTTGTGAGACCACACACGTTCCCTACCTTTGGCTAACACACACCTCCAATACCCCCCCATTGCAGTAGCTCTGTACCAGTAATTGAGGCATTTTGGTTTTCATTTGAACACCCACAAATGAAAGATGTGTTTGTACCGGAGTTAGTACTATATCCATTGTCACTGTGTCAGTCTAAACTGTTCCTCTCTGTTGTTTGTCAGCTGTGTGTGTGTTTAGTCTCTTGTTATAATGGTCCCAATCCTAACCTGACTGATGTGTGTAGCAGAGGTGGTGCAGTGAGCAACACTTGCATGATGAGTAGCTGCCGTGAGCTCCAGGAGTTAATTCCTAGGCATTGGCTCAGCAGGCTAAAATAGTCTTGTGGTACCTGGACAAAAACCGGGGTCAAACTCAGTTGGTCACATGACTTGTGCACATAAAGTTTCTTGAAAGTAAAATAAATAAATAAACAGTTTCTTGAAAGTTTTGCCAAAAGCCTACATTAGTGTCCATGGCGGGATTTACACAAAGGCTTAAGTTCCATTCACAATTCTCAAGTTAGGAATGGGGCATATTTCCTTAGTGTGCAGTGACATGCATGTGTACAGCATGTGCTTGTGAGTGAGACGGTGTTGTGTATCATTGCTTTCTCCAGAATCAGCGCGACCCGCGGCTAAACGAGATCCTGTTCCCATTCTACGACCCGAAACGAGCCATGCAGATCATCGAGAAGTACGAAAGAGACCCAGACCTCAAGAAGAAAGGTGAGAGGGATGGATGTAGAGAGAGATGCAGATGTGAAGAAGAACGGTGGGAGTGGATGGATGTAGAGAGAGATGCAGATGTGAAGAAGAACGGTGGGAGTGGATGGATATAGAGAGAGATGCAGATGTGAAGAAGAAAGGTGGGAGTGGATGGATGTAGAGAGAGATGCAGATGTGAAGAAGAACGGTGGGAGTGGATGGATGTAGAGAGAGATGCAGATGTGAAGAAGAAAGGTGGGAGTGGATGGATGTAGAGAGAGATGCAGATGTGAAGAAGAACGGTGGGAGTGGATGGATGTAGAGAGAGATGCAGATGTGAAGAAGAACGGTGGGAGTGGATGGATATAGAGAGAGATGCAGATGTGAAGAAGAACGGTGGGAGTGGATGGATACAGAGAGAGATGCAGATGTGAAGAAGAACGGTGGGAGTGGATGGATGTAGAGAGAGATGCAGATGTGAAGAAGAACGGTGGGAGTGGATGGATGTAGAGAGAGATGCAGATGTGAAGAAGAACGGTGGGAGTGGATGGATGTAGAGAGAGATGCAGATGTGAAGAAGAACGGTGGGAGTGGATGGATGTAGAGAGAGATGCAGATGTGAAGAAGAACGGTGGGAGTGGATGGATGTAGAGAGAGATGCAGATGTGAAGAAGAACGGTGGGAGTGGATGGATATAGAGAGATGCAGATGTGAAGAAGAACGGTGGGAGTGGATGGATACAGAGAGAGATGCAGATGTGAAGAAGAACGGTGGGAGGGGATGGATACAGAGAGAGATGCAGATGTGAAGAAGAACGGTGGGAGTGGATGGATATAGAGAGAGATGCAGATGTGAAGAAGAACGGTGGGAGTGGATGGATATAGAGAGAGATGCAGATGTGAAGAAGAACGGATGGATGAGAGGGATGCAGATGTGGATGGATATAGAGAGATGCAGATGTGAAGAAGAACGGTGGGAGTGGATGGATATAGAGAGATGCAGATGTGAAGAAGAACGGTGGGAGTGGATGGATACAGAGAGAGATGCAGATGTGAAGAAGAACGGTGGGAGTGGATGGATATAGAGAGAGATGCAGATGTGAAGAAGAACGGTGGGAGTGGATGGATATAGAGAGAGATGCAGATGTGAAGAAGAACGGTGGGAGGGGATGGATGTAGAGAGAGATGCAGATGTGAAGAAGAACGGTGGGAGGGGATGGATGTAGAGAGAGATGCAGATGTGAAGAAGAACGGTGGGAGTGGATGGATGTAGAGAGCGATGCAGATGTGAAGAAGAAAGGTGGGAGTGGATGGATATAGAGAGAGATGCAGATGTGAAGAAGAACGGTGGGAGGGGATGGATGTAGAGAGAGATGCAGATGTGAAGAAGAACGGTGGGAGTGGATGGATGTAGAGAGAGATGCAGATGTGAAGAAGAACGGTGGGAGTGGATGGATATAGAGAGATGCAGATGTGAAGAAGAACGGTGGGAGTGGATGGATGTAGAGAGAGATGCAGATGTGAAGAACGGTGGGAGTGGATGGAGAGGAGGAGGAGAAAAAGTGAGGATTCTCCAAAACAAAATGGAGTAACTAATCTATGCCTGTTCTGATAAGACCTTTTAGTCATTTAGACTCGGGGGATGCCTTGCTTGACCACACCCTCCTTCCTTGCTCCTGCCCTGCCTCTTCCACCAATGCATTTGTTTTTATGGACAGAAAATAGCAGAAGCTCTGAGCTGTCTGATCAGGCCCATTGTCTATTGTCGTCAACCACAAACACTTGTCCTGTCTACCCTACCTGCACTCACCTGTTCTGTCTAGTTTGCCTTATTAATTGCTGTTGTCATGTTCTCTTGCATAATTTAACAAGAGTGGCAATAGCAGGATACCCTTGGATTATCAATCAACATGTTTGGCACTAGATTACACCTGTCTGAACATACTTTACATTGTTTGTGAGATCAGACATAATATCACTATAATCCGAGTGTTAATTTTCAAAAGTTGCTTTCAATTCAGCGCATCTAATTTGTAAACATTTCAACTGTATTAAATTATTACTTTTTTTAATTGCATAAAGATAGCATATAGTTAATATACTGCCTGGCAAGTTCCATGTATTAGTAGCCAACTAATGTTAGGATGGTAACTAGCTAACATACCGGTACAAACTGTAATGCATTACAGTAAAATGAAAGCAATTAATCCATCGAGATTTAAGTGACAAGGGGATTTTTTCACCCCTCAAACACAGGAAATAGATGGCTGAAAAAGGCAGATCTTCAGCTGGTTCAGGTCATTTATGTTACATTCGGCAGACCCCCTTACACACTCTCCATCTCCCCCTCCTCCTCTCCCCCAGGCCGTATGTCCAGCGATGGCTTCTGCAGGTACCTGATGTCAGACGAGAATGCCCCAGTGTTCCTGGACTGTCTGGAGCTCTACCAGGACATGGAGCAGCCGCTGGCCCACTACTTCATCGCCTCCTCCCACAACACCTACCTGACCGGGAGGCAGTTCGGAGGAAAGTCCTCTGTCGAGATGTACAGACAGGTGCTGCTCTCCGGCTGCAGGTAGGTGGGGTGGGGTTGTGTGTGTGTGTGTTTATATACAGTATGTAAACTGTTTTGTATGTGTATAATGTCAGGTGTGTAGAACTGGACTGCTGGGATGGAAAAGGAGAAGACCAGGAGCCTATCATCACTCATGGCAAGGCCATGTGTACTGACATCCTCTTTAAGGTACACACACACACACTCTCACACACACAAAACACTCTTTTACTCATTCAGATTTATCTGATCATTCACACAACATTTGTATAAATGACATATGGTAAGTCTACCCTCTTGTGTTCATAAATTGATACGGCATCTAATTGAGACCTGCAGATCCATTTGAATGTACTGTTATTGATCAGACACAGATCAGAGACTTATAGCAGGTGATATATAATGGATTCAATGTGATATATAATGGATTCATAGCAAGTGATATATAACGGTTCTAACATCAATCCCCATGTTGTTGTTTACCCCCTCAAACAGGATGTGATCTCAGCCATCAGAGAAACAGCCTTTGTGACATCTGAGTATCCTGTGATCCTGTCATTTGAAAACCACTGCAGGTAGAATTTCTAGTGCTGAGCGATTAGCGCTTTTTGAGGTTGGTTTGGTTTCGGTTCGATTATTAAAAAATAATAATGGTTATTTGGGTTGAAGGCTGTAACAACACAGAATAAACCAGTAATACATGTCCCGTGGTGGTAGACAAGCCCATTACTGCGTATCATCTATTAACCATCATTTATTCACATGACCTTACTTTAATGAAACATTTTAGTTGTGCATATTACATTAGTTTAATTTAATGACTTTGTTATTTCATTCCATGTCATCTCATGTCTATGGAGCTTCTGCCTATGCTGTCTGACAAAATCACTATTTTGTAGTTCAAAGTAAATAAGGCTTCTATGACTGTATATTCAGGTAGAGATACCTCATGAAACGACAGCTTCTCTGTATATCCCGTGACCATTGTGCGTTCTTCAGTCTCTTCTAGAGAAACATTGCGCATTGACTTCACAGAAAAAAACTGAATGAAATGGGATTCAAATAATGGAACCGACATCAGCCAATTAGTTGTTTAAAAATGATTAACTGAAATGTCAGCTAATCACAGCACTAAGGATTTCACAATGATCCAGAATGTTTAAAAAAATATTATACATGACAATATTATTTATTCCATTATGTCCGATTGAATTACATGTAACAGTGTAACTATTATGAGTTTGTAATTTAATGACACATTTTTTGGGGGGGGGGAAATGGAACTAACACACTTTTCTTACAAGCTCTGACTTTGCGGATAACTATAGTACCAGTCAAATGTTTGGACACGCCGACTAATTCCAGGGGTTTTCTTTATTTTTACTATTTTCTACATTGTAGAATAAGAGTGAAGTCATCAAAACTATGGAATAACACAAATGGAATCATGTCGTAACCAAAAAGTGTTAAACAAATCAAAATAGATTTTATATTTGAGATTCTTCAAAGTATCCACCCTTTGCCTTGATGACTGCTTTGCACACTCTTGGCATTCTCTCAACCAGCTTCATGACGTAGTCACCTGGAATGCATTTCAATTAACAGGTGTGCCTTCTTAAAAGTTAATTTGTGGAATTTCTTTCCTTCTTAATGCGTTTGAGCCAATCAGTTGTGTTGTGACAAGGTAGGGTGGTATAGAGAAGATAGCCCTATTTGGCAAAAGACCAAGTACATATTATGGCAAGAACAGCTCAAATAAGCAGAGAGAAACAACAGTCCATCATTACTTTAAGACATGAAGGTCAGTCAATACGGAAAATGTCAAGAACTTTGAACGTTTCTTCAAGTGCAGTCGCAAAAACCATCAAGTGCTATGATGAAACTGGCTCTCATGAGGACCGCCACAGGAAAAGAATACCCAGAGTTACCTCCGCTACAGAGGATAAGTTCATTAGAGTTACAAGCCTCAGAAATTGGCAATTAACTGCACCTCAGATTGCACAAGTAACAGACACATCTCAACATCAACTGTTCAGAATAAACTGTGTAAAATCAGGCCTTCATGGTCAAATTGCTACAAAGAAACCACTACTAAAGGACACCAATAAGAAGAAGAGACTTGCTTGTGCCAACACCAGAAATGGACATGAGATCGGTGGAAATGTGTCCTTTGGTCTGGAGTCCATATTGGAGATTTTTGGTTCCAACCACCGTTTCTTTGTGAGACGCGGTGTGGGTGAACAGATGATCTCCTCATGTGTTTTTCCCACCGTAAAGCATGGAGGAGGAGGTGTTATGGTGTGGGGGTGCTTTACTGGTGACATTGTCTGTGATTTATTTATTTAGAATTCAAGGCACACTTAACCAGCTTGTCTACCAAAGCATTCTGCAGTGATACACCATCCCTTCTGGTTTTCGCTTAGTGGAATAATCATTTGTTTTTAAATAGGACAATGACCAAAAACAAACCTCCAGGCGGTGCAAATCAAATCAAATTTATTTATATAGCCCTTTGTACATCAGCTGATATCTCAGTGCTGTACAGAAACCCAGCCTAAAATCCCAAACAGCAAGCAATGCAGGTGTAGAAGCACGGTGGCTAGGAAAAACTCCCTAGAAAGGCCAAAACCTAGGAAGAAACCTAGAGAGGAACCAGGCTATGTGGGGTGGCCAGTCCTCTTCTGGTTGTGCCTGGTGGAGATTATAACAGAACATGGCCAAGATGTTCAAATGTTCATAAATGACCAGCATGGTCAAATAATAATAAGGCAGAACAGTTGAAACTGGAGCAGCAGCACGGTCAGGTGGACTGGGGACAGCAAGGAGTCATCATGTAAGGTAGTCCTGGGGCATGGTCCTAGGGCTCAGGTCCTCCGAGAGAGAGAGAGAGAGAGAGAGAGAGAGAGAGAGAGAGAGAGAGAAGGAGAGAATTAGAGAACGCACACTTAGATTCACACAGGACACCGAATAGGACAGGAGAAGTACTCCAGATATAACAAACTGACCCTAGCCCCCCGACACATAAACTACTGCAGCATAAATACTGGAGGCTGAGACAGGAGGGGTCAAACAGGACAGGGCCAAACAGGAAGGATATAACCCCACCCACTTTGCCAAAGCACAGCCCCCACACCACTAGAGGGATATCTTCAACCGCCAACTTACCATCCTGAGACAAGGCCGAGTACAGCCCACAAAGATCTCCGCCACGGCACAACCCAAGGGGGGCGCCAACCCAGACAGGATGACCACATCAGTGAATCAACCCACTCAGGTGTCGCACCCCCTCCTGGGGCGGCATGAGAGAGCCCCAGTAAGCCAGTGACTCAGCCCCTGTAATAGGGTTAGAGGCAGAGAATCCCAGTGGAAGAGGGGAACCGGCCAGGCAGAGACAGCAAGGGCGGTTCGTTGCTCCAGAGCCTTTCCGTTCACCTTCCCACTCCTGGGCCAGACTCCACTCAATCATATGACCCACTGAAGAGATGAGTCTTCAGTAAAGACTTAAAGGTTGAGACCGAGTTTGCGTCTCTGACATGGGTAGGCAGACCGTTCCATATAAATGGAGCTCTATAGGAGAAAGCCCTGCCTCCAGCTGTTTGCTTAGAAATTCTAGGGACAATTAGGAAGCCTGCGTCTTGTGACCGTAGCGTACGTGTAGGTATGTACGGCAGGACCAAATCAGAGAGATAGGTAGGAGCAAGCCCATGTAATGCTTTGTAGGTTAGCAGTAAAACCTTGAAATCAGCCCTTGCTTTGACTGGAAGCCAGTGTAGGGAGGCTAGCACTGGAGTAATATGATCAATTTTTTTGGTTCTAGTCAGGATTCTAGCAGCCGTATTTAGCACTAACTGAAGTGTAAGGGCTATTTGACAAATTGAGATGGTTTGGGATGAGTTGGACCTCAGAGTGAAGGAAAAGCAGCCAACAAGTGCTCAGCATATGTGGGAACTCCTTCAAGACCGTTGGAAAAGCATTCCAGGTGAAGCTGGTTGAGAGAATGCCAAGAGTGTGGAACGCTGTCATCAAGGCAATATATTTTTATGACACTTTTTAGTCACTATATGATTCCATATCTGTTATTTTGTAGTTTTGATGTCTTCACTATTATTCTACAATGCAGAACATAGTAAAAATAAAGAAAAACTCTTGAATGAGTAGGTGTATCCAAACTTTTGACTGGTTTGATCCTGTGTGTTTTAGTAAACCCCAGCAGTACAAGATGGCTCGGTACTGTGAGGAGATCTTTGGAGACTACCTACTGAGGCATCCTCTCGAGGGATACACTGTGAGCCATCGACCTGCTACCACACTATACCTGTCTTTCTCCTTTCTGCGGTGTCTATCTGTACCGTGTCTGATAGTTCATCATGGTTGAACATAATAAACAATATGTACGATACTGTAAATGTCTCCTTCCATTTTGTAAAAAAGGAATGTTTGTTGTTGTTGCCAGGTTGAAGCGGGTCGTCCCTTGCCTTCTCCCATCGACCTCAAACGCAAAATCCTCATCAAAAACAAACGCTTGAAACCTGAGGTGGAACAGAGTACGTATACAGTGACCGTCAACTTTATGCAAGAATAGTTTTATCTGCAGTTACAGATGTTGCTACTACTGGACTGTTCTCTCACTCTGTATGATGGTTTTGTTGACTACACTATGTTGACTTGTTGTTCTACAGAGCAGTTAGAGTCCTTTAAGAAGCACATGGAGGCTGGAGAGACCAACACACCAGCTATCTTACTGGGAGCAGAGACAGAGGAAGATGTGGAGAATGGTGAGCGTGCGTGTGCATGTGTGTGCGTGTGTGTGTGTGTGTACACGAGGGTTCTTCTTTTCCTTGTTCTGGTGTGTAGTCACTTTGGAGACTGATATTCAAGCACTTTGTATCAGTTCACTAGAGGATGTGTGTGTCTTTGTGACCATGTGTGTGTGTTGGAGGGTAACTGTGTGTGTTGGAAGGGTAACTGTGTGTGTTGGAGGGTAACTGTGTGTGTTGGAAGGGTAACTGTGTGTGTTGGAGGGTAACTGTGTGTGTTGGACGGTAACTGTGTGTGTTGGACGGTAACTGTGTGTGTTGGAGGGTAACTGTGTGTGTTGGAGGGTAACTGTGTGTGTTGGAGGGTAACTGTGTGTGTTGGAGGGTAACTGTGTGTGTTGGAGGGTAACTGTGTGTGTTGGAAGGGTAACTGTGTGTGTTGGACGGTAACTGTGTGTGTTGGAGGGTAACTGTGTGTGTTGGAGGGTAACTGTGTGTGTTGGAGGGTAACTGTGTGTGTTGGAGGGTAACTGTGTGTGTTGGAGGGTAACTGTGTGTGTTGGATGGTAACTGTGTGTGTAGCTCTAGGTGATGTGAAGGAGGTGAACCCTGACTTGAAGATCAGTACATCAGAGGAGCCTAGTGAAGACAACAGCCTCAGCACCAGTGTCAGTGTGAAGAAAGAAGGAGAGGAGAGGGACAACAGCATCAAAAAGGTATACATTTTCTAAATGGAATTTGTGTTTTTAGGTAAGACTTAGGACTTTATTTTAACAAACCTAAGTTGGACATGATTTGGAAAGGCCCACGTATGTCTATATAAGGTCCCACAATTGACAGTGCATGTCAGAGTGAAAAGTCATGAGGTCAAAGGAGTTGTCACTAGAACTCTGAGACAGGATTGTGTCAAGGCACAGATCTGGGGAAGGGTACCAAAAAATGGCTGCAGCATTGAAGGTCCCCAAGAACACAGTGGCTTTCATCATTCTTAAATGGAAGAGGTTTGGAACCATCAAGACTCTTCCTAAAGCTAGTCACCTGGCCAAACTGAGCAATTGGGGGAGAAGGGCCTTGTTCAGGGAGGTGACCAAGAACCTGACGGGAGAATCTTCCAGAAGGACAACCACCCGTGCAGCATTCCACCAATCAGGCCTTTATGGAGTTCCCAGACAGCAGCCACTCCTCAGTAAAAGGCACATGACAGCCTGCTTGGAGTTCGCCAAACATGCACCTAAAGGCCTTGGACTGTGAGAAACAAGATTCTCTGGTCTGATGAAACCAAGATTGAACTCCTTGGCCTGAATACCAAATGTCACGTCTGGAGGAAACCTGGCACCATCCCAACGTGGTGGCAGCATCATGCGGTGGAAGGGACGGGGAGACTCGTCCGGATCGATGGAAAGATGAACGGAGCAAAGTACAGAGAGATCCTTGATGAAAACCTGCTCAGAACCTCAGACTGGGGCAAATGTTCACCTTCCAACAGGTCAACGACCCTAAGCACACAGCCAAGACAACGCAGGACTGGCTTTGGGACAAGTCAACAATTGAATCCATTTTAGAATAAGTCTGTAACGTAACAATGTGGGAAAAGTCAAGGAGTCTGAATACTTTCCGAATGCACTGTAAACGGGTGAACTGCTGTTTCATCCAATCAGCATCCAGGACCCAAACTACCCCGTTTATAATGAACTATTGTTGTGTGTTCAGGTTGTGGAGGAGGATCCGACAGAGATGTCTGAGGCCACAGAAGCTACAGACGCCACAGACATCTCTGAGGCTTCTGAGGATAACAACATCAAGAAGGTATGTGAGTTGGTTCAGCTGCTCTTTCTCTCTTTACTGGTCACAAACTATCCTTTTCTCTCCCTACTGTTGAGTGTGGAGCCTTTTTCTCTAAGCTCTAGCCAGTGTAAAGCTCTTTCTCTGGTCATTTATATATTGATAATGAGAGTGTTCCTACCTGACTTGGATGTGCTTTATAACTACTGTATCTCTGTGTGTATAGTGTGGAGACAGGAAGACAACAGATATGTGTGAGTGTAAAACAACAGTGTGTTTTCTGCTCCTGTGTAGACTGGCGAGACGACGGATGACGAGGAGGCTCTGATAGCCTCGTACACGTACGTAGGAGCCACCACCAACATCCACCCCTACCTCTCTGCCATGGTCAACTACGCACAGCCAGTCAAGTTCCAGAGCTTCGACGTCGCAGAAGGTAACCTTCAACAGTAATGCTAAATGAACTGATTGAGTGAGTGTTTAGTTACGGTGATTGTTAAACTTGTAGAACTTGTACTGCAAAATGAAGCTGGTTCAGATGATTTAGTTACTTGAGCTGTCATGGTGCAACGTCAAAGTTGTGGGTTGTAATGGTACACTTCTAGATGTATCAGTTACATTAGTCAGATGCGCTCTCTCTTCTCTCTTTTATTCTTTCTCGCTCTCTCTCTCTCTTCCTCTTTCTTATTCTCTCTCTCTCTCCCATTTTAACTCTACTGTCTCTTCTCTCCCCAGAGAGGAACATCCACCACAACATGTCGTCATTTAATGAGTCAGTGGGTTTGGGTTATCTAAAGACCAACGCCATCGAGTTTGTCAAGTATCCTTTGGTCGAGTGTCAACACTCACACAGCATGTAAATGCACACAGACAACATGGACATGATAAACACAGTAATTCCTGACCCGTGAAGTAGTCAAGATGAGCCCATAGTCCTTTATGTTACTATTCTTCTTAATGAATTACGGCATCAAAAGTGACTGACTCCCTAGATTTTCTAGACGGCAACAGAAACAATATCCATAGTGAGTCCCTTGGACCTTTTTATCCATGCCAAACTTAGTGCAAAACCACGCCCACGGGTAACCTAGCCACATTCAAAGCCGAGCTGATTGGTCATTGTTCGGACGTTCCCTGTGACAAAGTAAATGTGTGTGAGAGAGGAAGAATGCTAGAGAGGGAATCCCCTCAGTTTGCTCGTGCCTGCTATGCCACAAACCGCGAGAGATGCGCAGTTGCGCTGCCTCATTTGAAATGAGCTCAATGAAAGGCAAGCAACAAGTGACTCTGTAGATAGCTAACATTACATGATTGTCAGTAATAGTGAATCAATGGAGCAAGCTTTGCCCATTCAGCTAGAGCTACTGTTGCTATGCAGCATGCATAGTTGCCAACTAGCACAGATATCATGTAGCTAAGTATCTCAATAGTCCTTTAGAAAACACTTAGATAACCACACTGAGCTAACAGTAGACAACACACACTACTAGACAGCTTCAGCCCAATCGCTGTCGTAAGATACAGTTGAAGTCGGAAGTTTACATACACTCAGGTTGGAGTTAACAAACTATAGTTTTGGCAAGTCGGTTAGGACATCTACTTTGTACATGACACAAGTCATTTTTCCAACAATTGTTTACAGACAGATTATTTCACTTATAATTCCCTGTATCACAATTCCAGTGGGTCAGAAGTTTACATACACTAGGTTGACTGTGCCTTTAAACAGCTTGTATAGTTTCATAAAATGATGTCATGGCTTTAGAAGCTTCTGATTTCAGTGATTTGGAGGTGTACCTGTGGATGTATTTCAGGGCCTACCTTCAAACTGTGCCTCTTTGCTTGACATCATGGGAAAATCTAAAAATTGTAGACCTCCACAAGTCTGGTTCATCCTTGGGAGCAATTTTCAAACACCTGAAAGTACCACGTTCATCTGTACAAACAATAGTACGCAAGTATAAACACCATGGGACCACGCAGCTGTCATACCGCTCACGAAGGAGATGCTTTCTGTTTCCTAGAGATGAACGTACTTTGGTGCGAAAAGTGCAAATCAATCCCAGAACAACAGCAAAGGACCTTGTGAAGATGCTGGAGGAAACCGTTACTAAAGTATCTATATCCACAGTAAAATGAGTCCTATAACGACATAACCTGAAAGGCCGCTCAGCTAGGAAGACGCCACTGCTCCAAAACCGCCATAAAAAAAACAGACTACGGTTTGCAACTGCACATGGGAACAAAGATCGTACTTTTTGGAGAAATGTCCTCTGGTCTGATAAAACAGAAATAGAACTGTTTGGCCATAATGACCATCGTTATGGAGGAACAGGTGCACTTCGCAAAATAGATGGTATGATGAGGATGGAAAATGATGTGGATATATTGAAGCAACATCTCAAGACATCAGTCAGGAAGTTAAAGCTTGGTCGCAAATGGGTCTTTCAAATGGAAATTGACCCCAAGCATTCTTCCAAAGTTGTGGCAAAATGGCTTAAGGACAACAAAGTCAAGGTATTGGAGTGGCCATCACAAAGCTCTGACCTCAATCCTATAGAACATTTATGGGCAGAACGGAAAAAGTGTGTGCGAGCAAGGAGGCATAGAAACCTGACTCAATTTCACCAGCTCTGTCAGGAGGAATGGGCCAAAATTCACCCAACTTATTGTGGGAAGCTTGTGGAAGGCTACCCGAAACGTTTGACCCAATTTAAATAATTTAAAGGCAATGCTACCAAATACTAATTGAGTGTATGTAAACTTCTTGACCCACTGGGAATGTGATGAAAGAAATAAAGCCTGAAATAAATTATTCTCTCTACTATTATTCTGACATTTCACATTCTTAAAATTAAGTGGTGATCCTAACTGGGGCGACAGGGTAGCATAGTGGTTGGACTAATAACCAGAAGGTTGCAAGTTCAAACCCCCGAGCTGACAAGGTACAAATCTGTCGTTCTGCCCCTGAACAGACAGTTAACCCATTGTTCCTAGGCCGTCATTGAAAATAAGAATTTGTTCTTAACTGACGTGCCTAGTGAAATAAAGGTCAAATAAAAAAATAACTGACCTAAAACAGGGATTTTTTACTAGGATTAAATGTCAGGAATTGTGAAAAACTGATTTTAAATGTATCAGGTAAACTTCCGACTTCAACTGTAGCAGTTGAATAAGCACTTGATACAGGACCAGTCAAAAGTTTGGACTACTCATTCAAGGGTTTTTCTTTATTATTATTTTATACATTGTAGAATAATAGTGAAGACATCAATACTATGTGCATGTTGTAACCAAAAATGTGGTAAACAATTCAAAATATATTTATATTTGAGATTCTTCAAAGTAGACACCCTATGAAAGCGTTGCACACTTGGCATTCTCTCAACCAGCTTCACCTGGAATGCTTTTTCAATAGTCTTGAAGGAGTTCCCACATATGCTGAGCACTTATTGGCTGCTTTTGCTTCACTCTGCGGTCCAACTCATCCCAAACTATCTCATCTGGTACTGTAATTCACAGATGACTCACCTCCAAAAACAACAACAAAAGCAACTATCCATGAAGTCGATGCATCTGGTCAGTCATGCTGACTGCAATCACTCACTAAAAAGCTACATAGTTTAATGCAACTTTATATTCAGATTTGGGAAAATACCAAAAAGGTATTGTTGGCAATGTTTTGTTTTGGTGGTGATTAGAGGTCGACCGATTATGATTTTCAACACCGATACCGATTATTGGAGGACCAAAAAAGCAGACACCGATTAATCGGACGATTTTTATTTATTTATTTGTAATAATGACAATTACAACAATTCTGAATGAACACCTATTTTAACTTAATATAATACATCAATAAAATCAATTTACCCTCAAGTAAATAATGAAACATGTTCAATTTGGTTTAAATAATGCAAAAACAAAGACAAGGTAAAAGTGCAATATTTGCCATGTAAAAAAGCTAACGTTTAAGTTCCTTGCTCAGAACATGAGAACATATGAAAGCTGGTGGTTCCTTTTAACATGAGTCTTCAATATTCCCAGGTAAGAAGTTTTAGGTTGTAGTTATTATAGGAATTATAGGACTATTTCCCTCTATACCATTTGGATTTCATCAACCTTTGACTATTGGATGTTCTTATAGGCTCTTTAGTATTGCCAGTGTAACAGTATAGCTTCCGTCTCTCTCCTCGCCCCTACCTGGGCTCGAACCAGGAACACATCAACAACAGCCACCTTCGAAGCAGCGTTACCCATGCAGAGCAAGGGGAACAACTACTAGACGGCTCAGAGCGAGTGACGTTTGAAACGCTATTAGCGCCCGCTAACTAGCTAGTCATTTCACTTCGGTTACACCAGCCTCATCTTGGGAGTTGATAGGCTTGAAGTCATAAACAGCACAACGAAGAGCTGCTGGCAAAACGCACGAAGGTGCTGTTTGAATGAATGTTTACGTGCCTGCTTCTGCCTACCACCGCTCAGTCAGATACTTAGATACTTAGATACTTGTATGCTTGTATGCTAAGTCAGATTATATGCAACGCAGGACACGCTAGATAATATCTAGTAATATCATCAACCATGTGTAGTTAACTAGTGATTATGATTGTTTTTTATAAGATAACTTTGATGCTAGCTAGCAACTTACCTTGGCTTACTGCATTCGCGTAACAGGCAGTCTCCTTGTGGAGTGCAACGAGAGAGAGGCAGGTCGTTATTGCATTGGACGAGTTAACTGTAAGGTTGCAAGATTGCTTCCTCGAGCTGACAAGGTGAAAATCTGTTGTTCTGCTCCTGAACGAGGCAGTTAACCCACCGTTCCTAGGACGTCATTGAACATATGAATGTGTTCTTAACTGACTTGCCTCGTTAAATAAAGGTATAGAAAAAAAATTGGCAAATCGGCGCCTAAAAATACCGATTTCCGATTGTTATGAAAACTTGAAATCGGCCCGAATTAATCGGCCATTCCGATTAATCGGTCGACCTCTCGTGGTGATTCTGTCTCTTGCGTTCTTCCTTCTCTCGTGCGCCTCTACTTCTCAAAAAGGAACAATTGAACTCTGAATGTTGCTAGGTTTCTAGTAGGTGCCGTTTTGCACCAAGTTTGGCATGGATAAAAAGCACGCCCCCTGGACCAGAATTGACCAAGTTGCAACAGTTGTAACTTTGCAGTTTTAGGTCACCCAGATATGAGCCCATGATAGGGCTAGACTCTGCTGTATACTAGATGTTGTTTGTTTACAGTATCCATCTGTGGAAAACTGCCCTTGTTCCTCTGGGAGAGACCGAAGTGCCTTTGGAATGGGGAACACACACACATTCCAGTGGGAATGCAGGACACAAGCTGTTCCCTTCTAAAAATAGGTCTGTGGCCCGTTCGACTCGCTACACAAACACAGACAAACACACCACTGTTTCAACTTCCAGACCTCAGGTGCTGTACCATGTAATCCTACTGATCAAACATCATACCTACATACACCACACACATGCAAGCATAGACACACACAACTTCCACATGTATGTACACACGAACAAGCGCACACACTCTTTCCCTCCCTCTGTCCCTGTGTTAAGTCCTCAATGTTGGCGTCCAGCTACAACAAGCGTCAGATGAGTCGGATCTATCCTAAAGGAGGCAGGGTGGACTCCAGTAATTACATGCCTCAGATCTTCTGGAACGCAGGCTGCCAGATGGTCTCCCTTAACTACCAGACCCCAGGTACTGTACTGTACTGGAACATGTTAATCAAACTGCACATACGGACTCATACATAGATTCACATGACACACACACCTCATGTAGCATTATACCACTGTTTCTCTGTAACTCTCCCATCTGAGGGTTGAGGGATTGAACACACACACACGTGCAATTATAGATTCACATGCGACACACACCACACACACAAGGATAGATTCACATGTGACACACACAACACACACAAGGATAGATTCACATGTGACACACACCACACACACATACACTAATAGATTCACATGCGACACACACCACACACACAAGGATAGATTCACATGTGACACACACCACACACACATACACTAATAGATTCACATGTGACACACACAACACACACAAGGATAGATTCACATGCGACACACACCACACACACAAGGATAGATTCACATGTGACACACACCACACACACATACACTAATAGATTCACATGCGACACACACCACACACATACACTAATAGATTCACATGTGACACACACCACACACATACACTAATAGATTCACATGCGACACACACATACACTAATAGATTCACATGCGACACACACATACACTAATAGATTCACATGCGACACACACATACACTAATAGATTCACATGTGACACACACCACACACATACACTAATAGATTCACATGCGACACACACATACACTAATAGATTCACATGCGACACACACATACACTAATAGATTCACATGCGACACACACATACACTAATAGATTCACATGCGACACACACATACACTAATAGATTCACATGCGACACACACATACACTAATAGATTCACATGCGACACACACATACACTAATAGATTCACATGCGACACACACATACACTAATAGATTCACATGCGACACACACATACACTAATAGATTCACATGCGACACACACATACACTAATAGATTCACATGCGACACACACATACACTAATAGATTCACATGCGACACACACATACACTAATAGATTCACATGCGACACACACATACACTAATAGATTCACATGCGACACACACATACACTAATAGATTCACATGCGACACACACATACACTAATAGATTCACATGCGACACACACATACACTAATAGATTCACATGCGACACACACATACACTAATAGATTCACATGCGACACACACATACACTAATAGATTCACATGCGACACACACATACACTAATAGATTCACATGCGACACACACACATACACTAATAGATTCACATGCGACACACACACATACACTAATAGATTCACATGCGACACACACACATACACTAATAGATTCACATGCGACACACACACATACACTAATAGATTCACATGCGACACACACACATACACTAATAGATTCACATGCGACACACACACATACACTAATAGATTCACATGCGACACACACACATACACTAATAGATTCACATGCGACACACACACATACACTAATAGATTCACATGCGACACACACACATACACTAATAGATTCACATGCGACACACACACATACACTAATAGATTCACATGCGACACACACACATACACTAATAGATTCACATGCGACACACACACATACACTAATAGATTCACATGCGACACACACACATACACTAATAGATTCACATGCGACACACACACATACACTAATAGATTCACATGCGACACACACACATACACTAATAGATTCACATGCGACACGCATACAGACTACTCATTATTTGCTTTCTATTCATGATGAGTCATGTTACCCCCTACAGCACACATGCTCTCACAGACACTCTCTCTTCCTGTCTCTCTCTATATATCTCTCTCTTCCTTTCTTCCTTTCTTTCTCTCTATCTCTCTCTCTTCCTGTCTCTCTCTCTATCTCTCTTCCTATCTTCCTTTCTTTCTCTCTATATCTCTCTCTTCCTTTCTTTCTCTCTATCTCTCTCTTCCTTTCTTTCTCTCTATATCTCTCTCTTCCTTTCTCTCTCTCTATATCTCTCTCTTCCTTTCTTTCTCTCTATATCTCTCTCTTCCTGTCTCTCTCTATATCTCTCTCTTCCTTTCTTTCTCTCTATATCTCTCTCTTCCTTTCTTTCTCTCTATATCTCTCTCTTCCTTTCTTTCTCTCTATATCTCTCTCTTCCTGTCTCTCTCTCGATCTCTCTCTTCCTATCTTCCTTTCTTTCTCTCTATATCTCTCTCTTCCTTTCTTTCTCTCTCTCTCTTCCTTTCTTTCTCTCTATATCTCTCTCTTCCTTTCTTTCTCTCTATATCTCTCTCTTCCTTTCTCTCTCTCTATATCTCTCTCTTCCTTTCTTTCTCTCTATATCTCTCTCTTCCTGTCTCTCTCTATATCTCTCTCTTCCTTTCTTTCTCTCTATATCTCTCTCTTCCTGTCTCTCTCTATCTCTCTCTTCCTTTCTTCCTTTCTTTCTCTCTATCTCTCTCTCTTCCTTTCTCTCTCTCTATATCTCTCTCTTTCTTTCTCTCTATCTCTCTCTTCCTGTCTTTCTCTATATCTCTCTCTTCCTTTCTTTCTCTCTATATCTCTCTCTTCCTGTCTCTCTCTATATCTCTCTCTTCCTTTCTTCCTTTCTTTCTCTCTATCTCTCTCTCTTCCTGTCTCTCTCTATCTCTCTTCCTTTCTCCCTTTCTTTCTCTCTATCTTTCTCTTCCTTTCTCTCTCTCTATCTCTCTCTTCCTTTCTTTCTCTCTATATCTCTCTCTTCCTGTCTCTCTCTATCTCTCTTCCTGTCTCTCTCTCTATATCTCTCTTCCTGTCTCTCTCTCTATCTCTCTCTCTTCCTGTCTCTCTATCTCTCTCTTCCTTTCTTTCTCTCTATATCTCTCTCTTCCTTTCTCTCTCTATATCTCTCTCTTCCTTTCTTTCTCTCTATATCTCTCTCTTCCTGTCTCTCTCTCTATCTCTCTTCCTTTCTTTCTCTCTATATCTCTCTCTTCCTGTCTCTCTCTCTATCTCTCTCTTCCTTTCTTTCTCTCTATCTCTCTCTCACTCTTCCTGTAAATTTCAATTTAAGGGGCTTTATTGGCATGGGAAACATGTGTGTACATTACCAAAGCAAGTGAAATAGATAATAAACAAAAGTGAAATAAACAATAAAAAACTAAACAGTAAACATTACACTCACATAATTTCCAAAAGGATAAAGGCATTCGAAATGTCATTATGTTGTAACAGTGGCTCTCTCTCGCTCTCTTCATCTGTCACACACGCACTGTGAACCCTGTAGTCAGCAGATGCTGCCCCATGTCTGAGGGTGATGGGGTTGGAACATATGGCTCCCTGTGAGTGGGCATGTGTAGGGCTGGAGGGGGTGAGGGTCGGGGGAAAGAGAGAGAGGAGAGGAGAGGAGAAGATGTCAGTAAGGTGGATTATTCCCCCCTCTTCTCTCCCTCTGGGTTGAGCACAGCAACACTGCAGAATATGACTCTTCAATTTTTGAAGAAATCAACATGTCACAAATTAATTTAATCAACCAGAAAAAATGTATTCTGTGTGTGTATGTCTATGTCTATGTCTGTTGGCATAATGTGTGTGTGCATGTGACTGTGTGTGTGTCTATGTCTGTTGGCATAATGTGTGTGTGCATGTGACTGTGTGTGTGTCTATGATTTCCATTGTAATAACACCTATTTGGACTCTCTCTTGTCTCAGATCTGGCCATGCAGTTGAACCAGGGAAAGTATGAGTACAACGGATCCTGTGGGTTAGTGCTACTGTTCCTTTCTCCTCTCTCCATCCCCCACCCTCCTTACATCCCTTTATCTGCCCCTTCCTTTCTGAAAGCTCAACAATTAAAGCGTTTCACATCTCACAAGTGGTTGCCGGCGGGCTCACTCTGCCACTATCTCATTGATGGGGCTCCCCTCCTTTTATCATCTCTCTCTCCCGCTATCAGGCGCTATCTCTCTCCTTTCTCTCTCTGTATCCCCTATCTCTCCTTTCTCCCCCCCTCTTCCTCTGTCCTGGGGCTTTCACTATTAAAGTCAGATAGTTCATATGGGGAGGAGATCAGTAATGACAGTAACACCCCTACCTCCTAATGCTCTTCTAATGTGACTTTCACCCTTAACTAATGTCACACACACACACACACACACACACACACACACACACACACACACACACACACACACACACACACACACACACACACACACACATACCCAGGTCTCTCCTAATGCTCTTCTAATGTGACTTTCACCCTTAACTAATGTCACACACACACACACACACATACCCAGGTCTCTCCTAATGCTCTTCTAATGTGACTTTCACCCTTAACTAATGTCACACACACACACACACACACACACACTGGTCTCTCCTAATGCGTCTCCTGTCCTAACTCAGCTGGCACGCACACACACACACACACACACACACACACACACAGGTCTCTCCTAATGTGTCTCCTGTCCTAACTCAGCTGGCACACACACAGGTCTCTCCTAATGCGTCTCCCGTCCTAACTCAGCTGGCACACACACAGGTCTCTCCCAATGTGTCTCCTGTCCTAACTCAGCTGGCACACACACAGGTCTCTCCTAATGCATCTCCCGTCCTAACTCAGCTGGCACACACACACACACACACACAGGTCTCTCCTAATGCGTCTCCCGTCCTAACTCAGCTGGCACACACACAGGTCTCTCCTAATGCATCTCCCGTCCTAACTCAGCTGGCACACACACACACACACACACACAGGTTTCTCCTAATGCGATGTCATAAGGTGAATTCACCAATTTGTAAGTCGCTCTGGATAAGAGCGTCTGCCAAATGACTTAAATGTAAATGTAAATGTCTCCCGTCCTAACTCAGCTGGCACACACACAGGGTAGAATCACAATCATTGTCATCATCATTATATTCAGGCTAATTTACTGTAACCGTGTGAGCAGGAATATAAATTACCTAGCACTAATTATGCTTTTTGTATTGATTGATACAACCACCAATCCATTTACCTTGATATGGAAAATAGTTATGCACCATCTCTACAACATGATTTAGATGTAATTGTTAAAAGAGCTGAAAACACTGTATAACACATGTATAAACACTATACTGGCACATTACAGAACGTGTTTAGAGTGGCAAACAGCAGTAGAAACAACAACAAAACAAACTCCCCACCCCTGTTTCGGTAAAAAGAGGAGGAATGGGGAGAAATATAACCACTCTCAAATTCACAGACACAGCTGTGGATGCAAGGACTGACCATCCATGATATGAAAATGATAGTTTGAACCATGTTTTGAGGCTATACAGGGTTTGTTTAAATGTACTTTGTTTACAAACATTGGAGTAAAACAAGCTTATATATTGTGTTCTAATGGGGTCCGACTGTTGAACTAAGCTCATGAGGCATTTATAAGTTATATCCTTCAAAAATCAATGTGTAAATATCATTAATGTATAAGTCCAAAAATGGATGTAGCAACTGCAGATTCCCCCTTTAAACATAGAGTTAGATTTTTGGGGGGCCCTACTGGGCCACCGTCCCTTCTGTTGCGGTTTTCATGCGGCGAAGGAGAGTCGGACCAAAATGCAGCGTGTAGATTGCGATCCATGTTTAATGAAAAAACGTAAAACACAAATCAATACAAATACTACAAAACAAAAAGAACGTAATGAAAACCGAAACAGCCTATACTAGTGTAAACTAACATAGAGACAGGAACAAGGACACTAAGGGCAATCACCCACCAAACACACAAAGAATATGGCTGCCTAAATATGGTTCCCAATCAGAGACAACGATAATCACCTGACTCTGATGAAGAACCGCCTCAGGCAGCCATAGACTAACGCTAGACATCCCACAAAACCCCAATACAAAAACACACCACAATAACCGATTTCACACCCTGGCCTGAACGAATAAATGAAGAATAAACATAATATATTTCGACCAGGGCGTGACACCTTCTTTCTCTTCCCAGGTATCTGTTGAAGCCAGACTTCATGCGTCGCTCAGACAGGATGTTTGACCCCTTCTCAGAGACACCTGTGGACGGGGTTATTGCTGCTACCTGCAGTGTACAGGTACGAGGTCAGGAGTTCAAAGTTCACAGCACAGAGAGGGAGATGGAGGTAGATAGGGGTTATTGTAGTGTATCTGCATATGATCACCGTATGAATAAGAAACCAAGAGAGAAAAGCAATACAGTTGAAGTCGGAAGTTTACATACACTTAGGTTGGAGTCATTAAAACTAGTTTTTCAACCACTCCACAAATTTCTTGTTAACAAACTATAGTTTTGATAAGTCGGTTAGAACATCTACTTTGTACATGACACAAGTCATTTTTCTAACAATTGTTTACAAACAGGTTATTTCACTTATAATTCACTGTATCACAATTCCAGTGGGTCAGAAGTTTACATACACTAAATTGACTGTGCCTTTAAACAGCTTGGAAAATTCCAGAAAATGATGTCATGGCTTTATAAGCTTCTGATAGGCTAATTGACATCATTTGAGTCAATTGGAGGTGTACCTGTGGATGTATTTCAAAGCCTACCTTCAAAGTTAGTGCCTCTTTGCTTGACATCATGAGAAAATCAAAAGAAATCAGCCAAGACCTCAAAAATGTTTTTGTAGACCTCCGCAAGTCTGGTTCATCCTTGGGAGCAATTTCCAAACGCCTGAAGATACCACGTTCATCTGTACAAACAATAGTACACAAGTATAAACACCATGGAACCACACAGCCGTCATACCACTCAGAAAGGAGACAAGTTCTGTCTCCTAGAGATGAACGTACTTTGGTGAGAAAAATGCAAATCAATCCCAGAACAACAGCAAAGGACCTTGTGAAGATGCTGGAGGAAACAGGTACAGAAGTATCTATATCCACATTAAAACAAGTCCTATGTCAACATAACCTGAAAGGCCGCTCAGCAAGGAAGAAGTAACTGCTCCAAAACCGCCATAAAAAAGCCCGACTACGGTTTGCAACTGCACATGGTGACAAAGATTGTACTTTTTGGAGAAATGTCCTCTGGTCTGATGAAACAGAAATGGAACTGTTTGGCCATAATGACCATCGTTTGGAGGAAAAAGGGGGAGGCCTGTAAGCCGAAGAACACCATCCCAACGTGAAGCACAAGGGGTTGCAGCATCATGTTGTGGGGGTGCTTTGCTGCAGGAGGGACAGGTGCACTTCACAAAATAGATGGTATGATGAGGATTGAAAATTACGTGGATATATTGAAGCAACATCTCAAGACATCAGTCAGGAAGTTAAAGCTTGGTTGCAATGGGTCTTCAAAATGGACAATGACCCCAAGCATACTTCCAAAGTTGTGGCAAAATGGCTTAAGGACAACAAAGTCAAGGTAATGGAGTGGCCATCACAAAGTCCTGACCTCAATCCTATAGAACATTTGTGGGCAGAACTGAAAAAGCATGTGCGAGCAAGGAGGCCTTACAAACCTGACTCAGTTACACCAGCTCTGTCAGTCGGAATGGGCCAGAAATTCACCCAACTTATTGTGGGAAGCTTGTGGAAGGCTACTCGAAACATTTGACCCAATTTAAACAATTTAAATGCAATGCTACCGAATACTAATTGAGTGTATGTAAACTTCTGACCCACTGGGAATGTGATGAAAGAAATAGCTGAAATAAATCCTTCTCTCTACCATTATTCTGACATTTCACATTCTTTCAATAAAGTGGTGATCCGAACTGACCTAAGACAGTGATTTTTTTTACTCTGATTAAATGTCAGGAATTGTGAAAAACTGATTTGAAATGTATTTGGCTAAGGTGTATGTAAACTTCCGACTTCAACTGTACATGTGCTGAGAAGATGGGAAACCTGAAGCTCACTTGTGTGAAGTTTACTATTTTACAACTTAATGTTAGATGGTTCCTCACCCTGAAAGTAGTCTATAGACCAGGACAAAATGTACATCTGTGGTCCAGTTTTCTTTAAACAGCCATTACAAATTTCAGATAACTTTAGCCACCGCTAGCTAAAAATCCATGTCAGTGATGTGACCATATTACAAAATATGGTGTCCAAACATTTGACCATTTTCAAAAAAGTTGTATTATATTGTATTTAATTGTTGTTTGACTGGATGTGTATGTTCTCAGGTGTTTTCTGGTCAGTTCCTGTCTGATAAGAAGATTGGGACCTACGTAGAGGTGGACATGTATGGGTTGCCCACGGATACCATCCGCAAAGAGTTCCGCACCCGCATGGTGATGAACAACGGCCTGAACCCCGCCTACAACGAAGAACCTTTTGTCTTCAGGAAGGTACAGAGGAGAGGAGAGAGGGAGGGATGGAAGGAGGAGAGGAGATATATGTAGATGGGAGGGAGGAGGAGAGAGGGATGGGATAGTATATGATATGAAGGGAATAGGAGGATAAGGGAGTAGGAGAGAGGAATGGAAGAGCGGGAGAGGTATTAGATAGGAGAGACTGGAGAAATGGCTGAATGTAGAGAAGAAGACAGGAGAAGAAAATGTAGAAGAGGAGAACACTAGAAAGGTATAGGAAATGGAATAGAAAAGAATGGAAGGGAAATGGAACAGTTCATACAATGCTGCATTGGTTGTTTACTGGTAGATATTGGAGTTTAACAGCTTCAGGAGTAGCAAAGGGAGGGAGAGGTGAGTTGGAGGGGATTGATGTCCCTGTGGTACTTAGAACTACTCAGTGTGTCTGCAGAGAAGGAGAGGGGGAGAAGGCATGGAGGGAAGAGCGGAGAGGAGAGGGGGAGAAGGCATGGAGGGAAGAGCGGAGAGGAGAGGGGGAGAAGGCATGGAGGGAAGAGCGGAGAGGAGAGGGGGAGAAGGCATGGAGGGAAGAGCGGAGAGGAGAGGGGGTGAAGGCATGGAGGGAAGAGCGGAGAGGAGAGGGGGAGAAGGCATGGAGGGAAGAGCGGAGAGGAGAGGGGGTGAAGGCATGGAGGGAAGAGAGAAAGGGGATAACAGATGTATAGCATGAGAGAGAGAAAAAAGAGAGCAAATAGAGGAAGAGAAGATTAGAGACAGAATGGGGATGAGACGAAGAGAAGAAAGGATTAGATTGAAGGATAGAACCAGAGAGAAAGAGTACAATATCTGGAGATTAAAGGAGAGGGGTAGATTAGAAAGGTAGAAAATAAAAGGAGAGATGTGGAGAGGGGGAAGGACCTTGAGAACAAATAGAAAAAGAGGAGATGGGGGAGAGAGAATGGAAAGAGAAGGAGGGATGTGGGGCAGAGACTGGGTGTGTATGGGGAGGGGGGGTATGTGTGTGTGACTCCAGCTCCAACACACGTCATCAGTCACAGCCTGCTGCCTCAGTGCTGCTGGACACGCACACACACACACACACACACACTGACATCAGGAGGGCCATCTCACACTGTGCTGCTGGACACACACACACACTGACATCAGGAGGGCCATCTCACACTGTGCTGCTGGACACACACACACACTGACATCAGGAGGGCCATCTCACACTGTGCTGCTGGACACACACACACACTGACATCAGGAGGGCCATCTCACACTGTGCTGCTGGACACACACACACACTGACATCAGGAGGGCCATCTCACACTGTGCTGCTGGACACACACACACACTGACATCAGGGGGCCATCTCACACTGTGCTGCTGGACACACACACACACTGACATCAGGAGGGCCATCTCACACTGTGCTGCTGGACACACACACACACTGACATCAGGAGGGCCATCTCACACTGTGCTGCTGGACACACACACACACTGACATCAGGAGGGCCATCTCACACTGTGCTGCTGGACACACACACACACTGACATCAGGAGGGCCATCTCACACTGTGCTGCTGGACACACACACACACTGACATCAGGAGGGCCATCTCACACTGTGCTGCTGGACACACACACACACTGACATCAGGAGGGCCATCTCACACTGTGCTGCTGGACACACACACACACACTGACATCAGGAGGGCCATCTCACACTGTGCTGCTGGACACACACACACACTGACATCAGGAGGGCCATCTCACACTGTGCTGCTGGACACACACAGACTGCCACACCGTGCTGGCAAAAGACTTGCAGAGTTGCAAGTTGCACTTATACACAGACATTCACACATTTAGACATGCATGCATACACAGCTGTCTGGACTTCCATCGCACGTGCGGACACACACACACACGCACACACACACACACACACACAAAGCTCCTCTCCCTGGATGTGTGAATGTCTGCTTGCTGATGAGTTAATGGTTCTGTAATGGCCTTGTATATGGGCTAATGTTCGAAACAGATAGTAGAGAGCCTAGCTACAGTCTATTATCATCACTGCTGGGTATATGCTACTGTCATCACTGCTGGGTATATGCTACTGTCATCACTGCTGGGTATATGCTACTGTCATCACTGCTGGGTATATGCTACTGTCATCACTGCTGGGTATATGCTACTGTCATCACTGCTGGGTATATGCTACTGTCATCACTGCTGGGTATATGCTACTGTCATCACTGCTGGGTATATGCTACTGTCATCACTGCTGGGTATATGCTAATTATAATCACTGCTGGGTATATGCTACTGTCATCACTGCTGGGTATATGCTACTGTCATCACTTCTGGGTATATGCTATTATCATCACTGCTGGATATATGCTACTGTCATCACTGCTGGGTATATGCTACTGTCATCACTGCTGGGTATATTGCTACGGTCATCACTGCTGGGTATATGCTACTGTCATCACTGCTGGGTATATGCTACTGTCATCACTGCTGGGTATATGCTAATTATAATCACTGCTGGGTATATGCTACTGTCATCACTGCTGGGTATATGCTACTGTCATCACTGCTGGGTATATGCTACTGTCATCACTGCTGGGTATATGCTACTGTCATCACTACTGGGTATATGCTAATTATAATCACTGCTGGGTATATGCTACTGTCATCACTGCTGGGTATATGCTACTGTCATCACTGCTGGGTATATGCTACTGTCATCACTGCTGGGTATATGCTACTGTCATCACTGCTGGGTATATGCTACTGTCATCACTGCTGGGTATATGCTACTGTCATCACTGCTGGGTATATGCTACTGTCATCACTGCTGGGTATATGCTACTGTCATCACTGCTGGGTATATGCTACTGTCATCACTGCTGGGTATATGCTACTGTCATCACTGCTGGGTATATGCTACTGTCATCACTGCTGGGTATATGCTACTGTCATCACTGCTGGGTATATGCTACTGTCATCACTACTGGGTATATGCTAATTATAATCACTGCTGGGTATATGCTACTGTCATCACTGCTGGGTATATGCTACTGTCATCACTGCTGGGTATATGCTACTGTCATCACTGCTGGGTATATGCTACTGTCATCACTGCTGGGTATATGCTACTGTCATCACTGCTGGGTATATGCTACTGTCATCACTGCTGGGTATATGCTACTGTCATCACTGCTGGGTATATGCTACTGTCATCACTGCTGGGTATATGCTACTGTCATCACTGCTGGGTATATGCTACTGTCATCACTGCTGGGTATATGCTACTGTCATCACTGCTGGGTATATGCTACTGTCATCACTGCTGGGTATATGCTACTGTCATCACTGCTGGGTATATGCTACTGTCATCACTGCTGGGTATATGCTACTGTCATCACTGCTGGGTATATGCTACTGTCATCACTTCTGGGTATATTGCTACTGTCATCACTGCTGGGTATATGCTAATTATAATCACTGCCGGGTATATGCTACTGTCATCACTGCTGGGTATATGCTATTATCATCACTGCTGGGTATATGCTACTGTCATCACTGCCGGGTATATGCTACTGTCATCACTGCCGGGTATATGCTACTGTCATCACTGCTGGGTATATGCTAATTATAATCACTGCCGGGTATATGCTACTGTCATCACTGCCGGGTATATGCTACTGTCATCACTGCTGGGTATATGCTAATTATAATCACTGCCGGGTATATGCTACTGTCATCACTGCTGGGTATATGCTACTGTCATCACTACTGGGTATATGCTAATTATAATCACTGCCGGGTATATGCTACTGTCATCACTGCCGGGTATATGCTACTGTCATCACTACTGGGTATATGCTAATTATAATCACTGCTGGGTATATGCTACTGTCATCACTGCTGGGTATATGCTACTGTCATCACTGCTGGGTATATGCTACTGTCATCACTGCTGGGTATATGCTACTGTCATCACTGCTGGGTATATGCTACTGTCATCACTGCTGGGTATATGCTACTGTCATCACTTCTGGGTATATTGCTACGGTCATCACTGCTGGGTATATGCTAATTATAATCACTGCCGGGTATATGCTACTGTCATGACTACTGGGTATATGCTAATTATAATCACTGCTGGGTATATGCTACTGTCATCACTGCTGGGTATATGCTACTGTCATCACTGCTGGGTATATGCTATTATCATCACTGCTGGGTATATGCTACTGTCATCACTGCCGGGTATATGCTACTGTCATCACTGCCGGGTATATGCTACTGTCATCACTGCTGGGTATATGCTAATTATAATCACTGCCGGGTATATGCTACTGTCATCACTGCCGGGTATATGCTACTGTCATCACTGCTGGGTATATGCTAATTATAATCACTGCCGGGTATATGCTACTGTCATCACTGCTGGGTATATGCTACTGTCATCACTACTGGGTATATGCTAATTATAATCACTGCCGGGTATATGCTACTGTCATCACTGCCGGGTATATGCTACTGTCATCACTACTGGGTATATGCTAATTATAATCACTGCTGGGTATATGCTACTGTCATCACTGCTGGGTATATGCTACTGTCATCACTGCTGGGTATATGCTACTGTCATCACTGCTGGGTATATGCTACTGTCATCACTGCTGGGTATATGCTACTGTCATCACTGCTGGGTATATGCTACTGTCATCACTGCTGGGTATATGCTACTGTCATCACTGCTGGGTATATGCTACTGTCATCACTACTGGGTATATGCTACTGTCATCACTGCTGGGTATATGCTACTGTCATCACTTCTGGGTATATTGCTACTGTCATCACTGCTGGGTATATGCTAATTATAATCACTGCCGGGTATATGCTACTGTCATCACTACTGGGTATATGCTAATTATAATCACTGCTGGGTATATGCTACTGTCATCACTGCTGGGTATATGCTATTATCATCACTGCTGGGTATATGCTACTGTCATCACTGCTGGGTATATGCTACTGTCATCACTGCCGGGTATATGCTACTGTCATCACTGCTGGGTATATGCTAATTATAATCACTGCCGGGTATATGCTACTGTCATCACTGCCGGGTATATGCTACTGTCATCACTACTGGGTATATGCTAATTATAATCACTGCTGGGTATATGCTATTGTCATCACTGCTGGGTATATGCTACTGTCATCACTGCTGGGTATATGCTACTGTCATCACTTCTGGGTATTGCTACTGTCATCACTGCTGGGTATATGCTATTGTCATCACTGCTGGGTATATGCTACTGTCATCACTGCTGGGTATATGCTACTGTCATCACTGCTGGGTATATGCTAATTATAATCACTGCTGGGTATATGCTACTGTCATCACTGCTGGGTATATGCTACTGTCATCACTGCTCTGTGATAACATGTTCTACCTTATAAACTGACTCATTCTAGTGAAAATGGTATGAATCTTAACCCTCTTTCCTATTTCTCTCTGTCTTTTGCTCTCTTCCCTCTCTCTCTCTCTTTCTCACTCTCTGTCCCTCCCTCCCTCTCTCTCTCACAGGTGATTCTGCCAGACCTGGCTGTGCTGCGTCTTGCTGTGTATGATGACAATAATAAGCTGATAGGTCAGAGGATTCTACCATTGGAGGGTCTACAGGCAGGATACAGACACATCTCTTTACGCAACGAAGGGAACAAGCCTCTGTCTTTACCCACCATTTTCTGTAACATAGTACTTAAGACCTACGTACCCGAAGGCTTCGGAGGTGAGGAGACACACTGACACACACACACTCGCTCCCTTGCAAATACACAGTTGTACTTTCTCTTCAGAATTGTAGGTTAGAGGCAGCAGAGGCCGTGTGTGTGTGTGTGTGTGTGTGTGTGTGTGTGTGTGTGTGTGTGTGTGTGTGTGTGTGTGTGTGTGTGTGTGTGTGTGTGTGTGTGTGTGTGTGTGTGTGTGTGTGTGTGTGTGTGTGTGTGTGTGTGTGTGTGTGTGTGTGTGTGTGTGTGCGAGAGAACCCCTATTGGGTTCAGATGTGTGCTACTGAACTCTATATTATTCACTCATAAACACTTGAGTTTGGAGACTAGGGTTGCAACATTTTGGGGAATGTTCGGAGGTGGAAACTTTCTGTGGGAATTAACGGGAATGTATGGGAATTAACAAAAAAATATACAAATTAATATTCATTTAAATGTAGATGTTTTTTGCATTGGATATATTCACCATATCATACGGAGACAGAAACATAAACATTTTATCTTATCATATGTAGACATAATTGCAAATTATTAAATCCTTCCAATATAAATTTTAAAAACAATTTAGTTACGAATTAAACTTTAATTAAATGAGTTGACTCTTCACATGGGATGATTTCATTGAACAACAAAAGAAATGGAATATGGAAGGATCCCCGATGATCCATCACATCACATCTGTAAAATGATAGTCTAGAAACTAAATCTTTGGTTGTCTTCCTCTCAGGCTTCCATGTCTTCTCCCTGGACCTCCTCAATGTCCACCTCATGAACATCAGACTCTGAGGCCTCATCTTCACTGTCACTTTCCAACCTTGTTGGCTCATTGTCAGGCTCTAAAAGTCTCAGATTTGCCTGAATGGCCACCAATTTTTCAACCCTTGTACTGGTCAGCCTGTTGCGTGCTTTGGTGTGTGTGTTACCAAACCAGTTGCACTCTGAGGCGGCTGATGTTGGTGGGATTTAGATGATGGAGGCAACAGGGGGAAGAGCCTCAGATCCACAGAGTCCCTTAAACCAGGTGGCTGATGAGATATGTTGGCACGACTGCAATATTGCATCTCTATCCCAAAGCCCTTGCTTGGAGGTGTACTTCGCCAGACTGCCAAGAACCTTGCCCTCATCCAGGCCAAGGTGGTGAGACACGGTAGTGATGACACCATAGGCCTTGTTGATCTCTGCACCAGACAGGATGCTCTTGCCAGCATACTTGGGGTCCAACATGTACTCTGTGGCGTGTTTGGGCTTCAGGCAGAAGTCTTCATGCTTTTTGATGTATTTCAGAACTGCAGTTTCCTCTGCTTGGAGCAACAGTGAAGTGGGCAGGGCAGTATGGATTACTTCTCTTACCTCTGCAAGCAGAGTCTGAACATCAGACAGGATTTCATTGTCTCCCTTAATCCCTTCAATGGCTACTTCTATAGGTTTCAGGAGTTCCAGGCTGCCCACCACTCTCTCCCAAAATACATCATCCAGGACTATCCTCTTGATGGGGCTGTCCATATCGGCAGACTGTGATATGGCCATATCTTGGAGAGACTCCTTCCCCTCCAGGAGACTGTCAAACATGATGACAACACCACCCCAACGGGTGTTGCTGGGCAGCTTCAATGTGGTGCTCTTATTCTTCTCACTTCGCTTGGTGAGGTAGATTGCTGCTATAACTTGATGACCCTTCACATACCTAACCATTTCCTTGGCTCTCTTGTAGAGTGTGTCCATTGTTTTCAGTGCCATGATGTCTTTAATGAGCAGATTCAATGCATGAGCAGCACAGCCAATGGGTGTGATGTGAGGGTAGGACTCCTCCACTTTAGACCAAGCAGCCTTCATGTTCACGTTGTCTGTCACCAGTGCAAATACATTCTGTGGTCCAAGATCATTGATGACTGCCTTCAGCTCGTCTGCAATGTAGAGACCGGTGTGTCTGTTGTCCATTGTGTCTGTGCTCTTGTAAAATACTGGTTGAGGGGTGGAGATTATGTAGTTCATTATTCCTTGCCCACGAACATTCGATCACCCATCAGAGATTATTGCAATACAGTCTGCTTTCTCTATGATTTGCTTGACATTCACTTGAACTCTGCATCCAGCAAATGAGTAGATAAAGCATGTCTGGTTGGAGGGGTGTATGCTGGGTGGAGAACATTCAGAAATCTCTTCCAATACACATTGCCTGTGAGCATCAGAGGTGAACCAGTTACATACACAGCTCGAGCAAGACATTCACCAGCATTTCTCTGACAACGTTCCTCCATTGAGTAAAAAAGCATCTGAATCCAGGAGGACCATGAGCTGTCGATAAGGTGTCTGATTCATCATTTTCACCTTTGTCAGAGGTTGCGTGTTGTGAGCGCTGAAGGAACTTTATGCACTTGGCCAGATGATTCTGCATCTTTGTTGCGTTCTTCACATATGATTTGGCACAGTATTTGCAAATGTACACAGCTTGTCCTTCTACATTAGCTGCAGTAAAATGTCTCCACAGATCAGATATTGCCCGTGGCATTTTCCTCTAAAGATTAGAAAACAATTTGTTTAAAAAAAAAAATCTATGTACAGATGAATAGTTAAGCCGTTAGATTAAACAATTGCTTTGTAAAATAAATGTTTGTTCAGTTAGCAGTCTCAAGCAAGCGAAAACCCACATGGTAGCAAAAGCTAACGAGCAAAAATTGTTAACAAGTTAGAAATTATTTAAACACACTTTGCTGTAGGCTACTATTTACTAGTTAACAAAAAAGAATGTACGTCTTTTAAAATATATTCACCTCACCCAGTATTGTAATCAGAATTTACCAGAAAGCATGTAGTCCTTGGCTCAGACAGTGTAGTAGTGTGGGCTCAATAGCATCTCATTAGTGTGCAAGATCTTGAGAATCAGCTGTACATGTGATGGAAGAATGCACTGTGCATGCAGAGGTTTGCAATTCCATTGAATTGGGGATAGTTTAACCAAAATATGCCACAAAACGTAGAATTGCCTTTTGTGTATCCCACAAAAAAGGTTCACTGTTATAAGCTATAACTTTTTAGATGAATTTTAGCAAAATTCCCAGGCTTAACTGCCCATGGAACATTTTGGGAAATATTCTGGAAATGCATCGGAAAGTTTCCGACCCTTTGCAACCCTAGTGGAGACCGTGTGTGTGTGTGTGTGCGTGTGCGCGTGTGTGTGTGAAGAGCTGGGAACGTGTGCTTGCGTTGTCCCTTTCTCAGCTGGTCTTTTGTCTTTCTCTTTCATACCACACACACACACACACACACACGGTCCAATTTACATCTCCGTTCAATTTATTCATAGTAGATACTGAAGTGGATGCAGAAGGCTCTGGGGAGAGGGAAGGAGATGAGAGAGAGGGCAGAAGAGGAGAGAAGAGGAGGTGAATAGAGGAGAATTTGAAGAGAGGAGAGGTAGAGAAGAGAAGAAGAAAGCGAGAGATTAATTATTATATTTATACATTTTTGTGGGTGCTTATATTTGTCCTATGAACACGTGTGTATTAATACGCATGTATGAATTGTAAATGTGTTTACATCCCACTCTCCCTGGGACACCCTCGGGGGAGTGGGTCACAGCCAGGTTCCGAAGAGGATGACAAGAGACAGTTAACAAACTGTCCCTGCTTCCTTCCCTCCGTTCAGGGTGTGCTGCCCTACAGTGTATTCTACATCAGAAGTAATGACACAGAGCAAATGAGGATGGTAGCATAGCAAGTGTAATAGCCACTTATAGAGAGACACAAACATGGAGATACACAACATATTTGACTAGTCCTTAAGCCAAGCCAAGGCAATCATTATGATGATAACCCATAAGCAGTGTTGAAAGGCTGTGGGAATGTTTCAAATCCAAATAATGGGAGCATCATTCTCTGTCTTTTGCAGGAGGCTTTCATATTATCTACTCAAATATATACAGATGTAGGATTTTAATTTGATCACCCTGTTGCAGGAGAATTGCAATGCAGGAAATGTAGAACTTGTAGTGTATTTCAGGTTTAAAGTATTTTTAAGTTTTTAATTTCCAATTTGAAATTTCAGACTTGATTTTCCCATATCAAATATTTATCAACTCATATTCCTACTGTGAGAAACTGGCACAAATTAAGATCCTACATATGTACCTGCTTAATTTCATTCAATAGAATGTTGCTACAGCAGGAGAACGTTGTCATCTTTGCTTGTCTTTCTGTATAATGACTATGTTTAGACTGCAAATAACGATAGAACCTCAAATACATCGAATATGACAATACATTACATTGAAGTTCCAACACTCCATTCCCGTCCAGTTCAGTGTATTGATTAATCTCCTGTCTTCTCTCTAGCCATCGTGGACGCCCTGTCAGACCCCAAAAAGTTCCTGTCCATAGCAGAGAAAAGAGCGGACCAGATGAGAGCTCTGGGGATTGAAACGGTACATGTAACGAACTGTATGTGTTGTAGCCAACTGGTCTATTGTGTGTTGGAGTTAGCTACAGCACGTACACTACCGGGCCAAAGTTTTACAACACAGGTTTTTCTTTATTTGTACTATTTTCTACATTTTAGAATAATAGTGAAGACATCAAAACTATGAAATAACACATGGAATCATGTAGTAAATGTGTAGTGTTAAACAAAATTACATATGTTTTGTATTTGAGGTTCTTCAAAGTAGCCACCCTTTGCCTTTCATGACAACTTTGCACACTATTGGCATTCTCTCAACCAACTTCTCCTGGAATGGTTTTCCAACAGTCTTGAAGGAGTTCCCACATATGCTCAGCACTTGTTGGCTGCTTTTCCTTCACTTTGTGGCCCGACTCATCCCAAACCATCTCAATTTGGTTGAGGTCAGGGGATTGTGGAGGCCAGGTCATCTGATGTAGCACTCCATCACTCTCCTTCTTGGTCAAATAGGCCTTACACAGCCTGGAGGTATGTTTTGGGTCATTGTCCTGTTGAAAAACAAATTATAGCCCCCACGAAGCCTAAACCAGATAGAATGATATATCGCTGCAGAATGCTGTGGTTGCCATGCTGGTTAAGTGTGCCTTGAATTTTAAATAAATCACAGACAGTGTCACCAGCAAAGCACCCCTACACCATAACACCTCCTCCTCCATGCTTTATGGTGGGAAATACACACGAGGAGATCATTCATTCCACCACACCGCATCTCACAAAGACACTGAGGTTGGAACCAAAAATGTCCAATTTGGATGCCAGACCAAAGGACAGATTTCCACCTGTCTCATGTCCATTGCTCATGTTTCTTGGCCCAAGCAAGTCTCTTCTTATTATTGGTGTCCTTTAGTAGTGGTTTCTTTGCAGCAATTAGATAATGAAGGCCTTTTTCACACAGTCTCCTCTGAACAATTGATGTTGAGATGTCTGTTACTTGAACTCTGTGAAGCATTTATCCTCTGCATGTCACGGCCTGACCTTAGAGAGCTGTTTTATTTCTCAATTTGGTTAGGTCAGGGTGTGATTTGGGGTGGGCATTCTATGTTGTTTGTTTCTATGTTTTGGCCGGGTATGGTTTTCAATCAGGGACAGCTGTCTATCGTTGTCTCTGATTGGGAATCATACTTAGGCAGCCTTTTTTCCTTTTGGTGGTTGTGGGTAGTTGTCTTCGTTAATGCATGTGTAGCCTTACGGAGTTTCACGTTTGTTTTGTTGTTTATTGTTTTGTTGGCAACATTGCAAAATAAAGGAACATGAACGCTCACCACACTGCACCTTGGTCCTGACATTTCGACGAGCGTGACAGACCTACCCACCACCGAAGGACAAAGCAGCGTGGAGAAAGGGACTCATGGACATGGGAGGAGATCCTGGACGGTAAAGGACCCTGGAGGAAGGCTGGAGAATATCGGTGTCCAAAGGAGGAGATAAAGGCAGCGAAGGAGGAGCGGCAACGATATGAGGAGGCAAGTCATCGACGGAAGCCTGAGAAGCCACTCCAAAAATATTTTTGGGGGAGGCACACAGGGAGGTTGGCGGAGCTAGCTCCCCGTGCTCACGGCAAGAAGCGTGGTACTAGTCAGGCACCGTGTTGTGCGGTAAAGCGCACGGTGTCTCCAGTGCGCGTGCACAGCCCGGTGCGCTCGGAGCCAGCTCTCCGCAAGTGCCACACGAGAGTGGGCAACCAGCCAGGGCAGATTGTGCCAGCTCAGCGCTCTTGGTCTCCGGTGCGCCGTTTCGGCCCAGGGTATCCTGCGTCGGCTCTGAACACTCTCCGGTGCGCTGTGACCGTTCAGGACGTCCTGTGCCTGCGCTCCGCACGTGCCGGGCTAAAGTGGGCATTCAGCCAAGAGGAGTGGTGCAAGTGTTAAGCACCAGATCTCCAGTGCTCCCCCACAGCCCGGTTTGACCTGTGCCTGCGCTCCGCACGTGCCGGGCTAAAGTGGGCATTCAGCCTGGAAGAGTGGTGCCAAGGATAAGCACCAGATCTCCAGTGCTCCCCCACAGTCCGGTACATCCTGTGCCTGCTTCACGGATCAGAGTCTCCAGTCCGGAGCCTCTGGCGATGGCCTCCAGTCCGGGGTCTCCGGTGCGGCCTCCAGTCCGGGGTCTCCGGTGCGGCCTCCAGTCCGGGGCCTCCGGCGACGGTCCCCAGTCCGGGGCCTCCGGCGATGGTCTCCAGTCCGGGGCCTCCGGCTACGGTCCCCAGCGAGGGTCGAGGGTCTCCGCACCGGAGGCGCCACCAAAGTGGGTGGGGCAGAGGCCACGCCCGGAGCCGCCACCAAGGGTAGATGCCCACCCGGACCCTCTCCTATAGGTTCAGGTTTGCAGCCGGGGGTTCACACCTTTGTGGGGGGGGTACTGTCACGCCCTGACCATAGAGAGATGTTTTACTTATCTATTTGGTTAGGTCAGGGTGTGATTTGGGGTGGGCATTCTATGTTGTTTGTTTCTATGTTTTGGCCGGGTATGGTTCTCAATCAGGGACAGCTGTCTATCATTGTCTCTGATTGGGAATCATACATAGGCAGCCTTTTTTCCTTTTGGTGGTTCAAATCAAATGTATTTATATTGCCCTTCTTACATCAGCGATATCTCAAAGTTCTGTACAGAAACCTAGCCTAAAACCCCAAACAGTGAGCAATGCAGGTGTAGAAGCATGGTGGCTAGGAAAAACTCCAGAGAAAGGCCAAAACCTAGGAAGAAACCTAGAGAGGAACCAGGCTATGAGGGGTGGCCAGTCCTCTTCTGGCTGTGCCGGGTGGAGATTATAACAGAACATGGCCAAGATGTTCAAATGTTCATAAATGACCAGCTGGGTCAAATAATAATAATCACAGGAGTTGTTGAGGGTGCAGCAAGTCAATACCTCAGGAGTAAATGTCAGTTGGCTTTTCATAGCCGATCATTCAGAGTATCTCTACTGCTCTACCGCTCTCTAGAGAGTTGAAAACAGCAGGTCTGGGACAGATAGCATGTCCGGTGAACAGGTCAGGGTTCCATAGCCGCCGGCAGAACAGTTGAAACTGAAGCAGCAGCATGGCCAGGTGGACTGGGGACAGCAAGGAGTCATCATGCCAGGTAGTCCTGAGGGATGGTCCTTGGGCTCAGGTCCTTCGGGAGAGAGAAAGAAAGAGAGAGAGTGAATTAGAGAGAGCATACTTAAATTCACACAGGACACCGGATAAGACAGGAGAAGTACTCCAGATATAACAGACTGGCCCTAGCCCCCAGACACATAAACTACTGCAGCATAAATACTGGAGGCTGAGACAGGAGTGGTCAGGAGACACTGTGGCCCCATCTGATGATACCCCCGGACAGGGCCAAACAGGAAGGATATAACCCCAACCACTTTGCCAAAGCACAGCCCCCACACCACTAGAGGGATATCTTCAACCACCAACTTACCATCCTGAGACAAGGCCGAGTATAGCCCACAAAGATCTCTGCCACGGCACAACCCAAGGGTGGGCGCCAACCCAGACAGGAAGATCACGTCTGACTCAACCCACTCAAGTGACGCACCCATTCTAGGGACGGCATGAAAGAGCACCAGTAAGCCAGTGACTCAGCCCCTGTAATAGGGTTAGAGGCAGAGAATCCCAGTGGAGAGAGGGGAACCGGCCAGGCAGAGACAGCAAGGGCAGTTTGTAGCTCCAGAGCCTTTCCGTTCACCTTCACACTCCTGGGCCAGACTACACTCAATCATAGGACCCACTGAAGAGATGAGTCTTCAGTAAAGACTTAAAGGTTGAGACCGAGTCTGCGTCTCTCACATGGGTAATCAGACCATTCCATAAAAATGGAGCTCTATAGGAAAAAGCCCTGCCTCCAGCTGTTAGCTTAGAAATTCTAGGGACAATTAGGAGGCCTGCGTCTTGTGACCGGAGCGTACGTGTAGGTATGTACGGCAGGACCAAATCAGAAAGGTAGGTAGGAGCAAGCCCATGTAATGCTTTGTAGGTTCGCAGTAAAACTTTGAAATCAACCCTTGCCTTAACAGTAAGCCAGTGTAGGGAGCCGTATTTAGCAGCCGTATTTAGCACTAACTGAAGTTTATTTAGTGCTTTATCCGGGTAGCCAGAAAGTAAAGCATTGCAGTAGTCTAACCTAGAAGTAACAAAAGCATGGATTAATTTCTCTGCATCATTTTTGGACAGAAAGTTTCTGATTTTTGCAATGTTACGTAGATGGAAAAAAGCTATCCTAGAAACAGTCTTATGTTCGTCAAAAGAGAGATCAGGGTCCAGAGTAACGCCAAGGTCCTTCACAGTTTTATTTGAGACGACTGTACAACCATCAAGATTAATTGTCAGATTCTTTTGGGGCTTCACCATGTTTCATTGAAATGTACAGCTGTGTGTCATCCACATAGCAGTGAAAGTTAACATTATGTTTTCGAATGACATCACCAAGAGGTAAAATATATAGTGAAAACAATAGTGGTACTAAAACGGAACCTTGAGGAACACCAAAGTTCACAGTTGATTTGTCAGACGACAAACCATTCACAAAGACAAACTGATATCTTTCCGACAGATAAGAGCTAAACCAGGCCAGAACTTGTCCGTGTAGACCAATTTGGGTTTCCAATCTCTCCAAAAGAATGTGGTGATCGATGGTATCAAAAGCAGCACTGAGGTCTAGGAGCACGAGGACAGATGCAGAGCCTCTGTCTGACGCCATTAAAAGGTAATTTACCACCTTCACAAGTGCATTCTCAGTGCTATGATGGGGTCTAAAACCAGACTGAAGCATTTCGTATACCTTGTTGTCTTCAGGAAGGCAGTGAGTTTCTGCGCAACAGCTTTTTCTAACATTTTTGAGAAGAATGGAATAGGCCGATAGTTTTTTATATTTTCTGGGTCAAGGTTTGGCTTTTTCAAGAGAGGCTTTAATACTGCGACTTTTAGTGAGTTTGGTACACATCCGGTGGATAGAGAGCCATTTATTATGTTCAACATAGGAGGGCCAAGCACAGGAAGCAGCTCTTTCAGTAGTTTAGTTGGAATAGGGTCCGGTATGCATCTTGAAGGTTTAGAGGCCATGATTATTTTCATCATTGTGTCAAGATATATAGTACTAAAACACTTGAGTGTCTCTCTTGATCCTAGGTCCTGGCAGAGTTGTACAGACTCAGGACAACTGAGCTTTGGAGGAATACGCAGATTTAAAGAGGAGTCCGTAATTTGCTTTCTAATGATCATGATCTTTTCCTCAAAGAAGTTCATGAATTTATTACTGGTTGTGGGTAGTTGTCTTCGTTAATGCATGTGTAGCCTTACGGAGCTTCACATTTGTTTTGTTGTTTATTTTTTTGTTTGCGACATTGCAAAATAAAGTAAAATTTACACTCACCACACTGCACCTTGGTCCTGTCATTTCGACGAGCGTGATACTGCAGCTGAGGTAACTCTGGGTCTTCCATTCCTTTGGCGGTCCTCATGAGAGCCAATTTCATCATATTGCTTTTGCGGCTGCACTTGTAGAAAATTTCAAAGTTCTTGACATTTTCCGTATTGACTGACCTTCATGTCTTAAAGTAATGATGGACTGTCGTTTCTCTTTGCTTATTTGAGCTGTTCTTGCCATAATATGGACTTGGTCTTTTAGCAAATAGGGTTATCTTCTGTATATGCCCCCTACCTTGTCACAACACAACTGATTGGCTCAAACACATTAAGAAGGAAAGAAATTCCACAAATTAACTTTTAAGAAGGCACACCTGTTTACTGAAATGCATTCCAGGTGATTACCTCATGAAGCTGGTTGAGAGAATGCCAAGAGTGTGCAAAGCTGTCATCAAGTCAAAGGGTGGCTACTTTGAAGAATCTCAAATATGAAATATATTTTGATTTGTTGAACACTTTTTTTGGTTACTACATGATTCCATATGTGTTATTTCATAGTTTTGATGTATTCGCTATTATTCTACAATGTAGAAAATAGTCAAAATAAAGAAAAACCTTTTCATGAGTAGGTATTCTAAAACTTTTGACCAGTAGTGTATACAGTACACAGTTTATTAGGTAGGAATATTATTTGCTGAGTCACGTGGCTGTGGCTTGCTATATGAAGCCGGCAGACAGGCATCGAGGCATTCAGTTACTGTTCAATTGAACATTAGAATGGGCAAAACGGTGACCTAAGCGTCTTTGAGCGTGGTATGATCGTTGGTGCCAGGTGCGCCGGCTCCAGTATCTCAGAGGCAGCTGGCCTGATGAGCTTTTCAACATCCAGCCAGCGGCGGTCCTGTGGGCAAAAATAGCTTGTTGATGAGAGAGGTCGAAAGAAAATGGCAAGAACCGTGCAAGCTAACAAACAGGCAAATAACGGCCCTGTACAAGAGTCGTGTGCAGAACAGCTTCTCGGAACGCACAACTCGTTGGATGGGCTGTTGCAGCAGACGTCCCCATCAGGTTCCACTCCTATCAGCTAAAAACAATAAGAAACGGCTCCAGTGGGCACACGATCACCAACACTGGACAACTGAGGAGTGGAAAACAATGCCTGGTCCGACGAATCCCAGTTGCTGATGGCAGAGTCAGGATTTGGTGTTAGCAGCAGGAGTCCATGGCTCCTTCCTGCTTGGTGTCAACGGTACAGGCTGGTGGCGGTAGTGTAACGGTGTGGGGAATACAGTCTAGTGGCGGTGGTGTAACGGTGTGGGGAATACAGTCTAGTGGCGGTGGTGTAACGGTGTGGGGAATACAGTCTAGTGGCGGTGGTGTAACGGTGTGGAGAATACAGTCTAGTGGCGGTGGTGTAACGGTGTGGGGAATACAGTCTAGTGGCGGTGGTGTAACGGTGTGGGGAATACAGTCTAGTGGCGGTAGTGTAACGGTGTGGGGAATACAGTCTAGTGGCGGTAGTGTAACGGTGTGGGGAATACAGTCTAGTGGCGGTAGTGTAACGGTGTGGGGAATACAGTCTAGTGGCGGTAGTGTAACGGTGTGGGGAATACAGTCTAGTGGCGGTAGTGTAACGGTGTGGGGAATACAGTCTAGTGGCGGTAGTGTAACGGTGTGGGGAATACAGTCTAGTGGCGGTAGTGTAACGGTGTGGGGAATACAGTCTAGTGGCGGTAGTGTAACGGTGTGGGGAATACAGTCTAGTGGCGGTAGTGTAACGGTGTGGGGAATACAGTCTAGTGGCGGTGGTGTAACGGTGTGGGGAATACAGTCTAGTGGCGGTGGTGTAACGGTGTGGGGAATACAGTCTAGTGGCGGTAGTGTAACGGTGTGGGGAATACAGTCTAGTGGCGGTAGTGTAACGGTGTGGGGAATGCTTTCCTGGCACACATTAGGTCCCTTAATACCAAGCAACAATTGAACGCCACAGCTTATTTGAACATTGTTGCTGACCAGGTGCATACCTTCATGGCTACTGGGGGGCTGTGGTGGAAAAAGTACCCAATTGTCATACTTGAGTATAAGTAAAGATACCTTCCAAAAAAATGACTCAAGTAAAAATGGAAGTCACCCAGTAAAATACTAATTGAGTAAAAGTCTAAAAGTATTTGGTTTTAAATATACTTAAGTATCAAACCTAAAAGTACAAATAATAAAAATAAAAAATATTTTTTCAAGCAAACCAGACTCCACACTTTTCTTGTTTTTTACATTTACGGCACACTCCAACACTCAGACATAATATACAAACAAAGCATTTGTGTTTAGTGAGTCTGCCATATCAGAGGCAGTAGGGATGACCAGGGATGTTCTCATGATAAGTGTGTGAATTTAACCATTTTCTGTCCTGCTAAGTATTCCAAATGTAACGAGTACTTTTGGGTGTCAGAGAAATAATCTATGGAGTAAAAAGTACATTTTCTTTATGAATGTAGTAAAGTAAAAATGTAAATTGTCAAGTACAGATACCCCAAAATACATATTAAGTAGTACTTTAAATGAATTTTTCCTTAAGTACTTTACATCACTGCTGGGGGTCCGACCCTGTACTAGATGGGTGTACGTAATATACTGGCAACTGACTGTATATCAAATCAATCAAATAAAATATTATTTGTCACATTCGCCGAATACAGCAGGTGTAGACTTTACTGTGAAATGCTTACTTACCAGCCCTTTCCCACAATGCAGTGATAAACCTTTATTTTTCGAATATAGTTAAATAAAAGGAAATGGTAACACAATAAAATAACAATAACGAGGCTATCTGAAGAGTACCGGTACTGAGTCAATGTGCAGGGGTATGAGGTAATTGAGGTAATACAGTGCTGTGAAAAAGTATTTGCCCCCTTCCTGATTTCTTATTGTTTTGCACATTTGTCACACTTAAATGTTTCAGATCAAACAAATGTAAATATTACACAAAGATAACCCAAGTAAACATAAAATGCTGTTTTTAAGTGATGATTTTATTTATTAAGGGAAAAAGCTATCAGAACCTTCATGGCCACATGTGAAAACGTAATTGCCCCCTAAACCTAATAACTGGTTGTGCCAACCTCAGCAACAACAACTGCAATCAAGTGTTTGTGATAACTGGCATTGAGTCTTTCACGTCGCTGTGGAGGAATTTTGTCCCACTCTTCTTTGCAGAATTGTTTTAATTCAGCCACATTGGAGGGTTTTCGAGCATGAACCACCTTAAGGTCACGCCACAGCATCTCAATCAGATTCAAGTCCGGACTTTGACTAGGCCACTCCAAAACCTTCATTTTGTTTTTTTAAGCCATTCAGAGGTGGACTTGCTGGTGTGTTTTGGATCATTGTCCTGCTGCACAACCCAAGTGTGCTTCAGCTTGAGGTCACAAACTGATGGCCGGACATTCTCCTTCAGGAATTTTTTGTTAGAGAGCAGAATTCATGGTTCCATAAATCACAGCAAGTCGTCCAGGTCCTGAAGCAGCAAAGCAGCCCCAGACCATCTCACTACCACCACCATATTTGACTGTTGGTATGATGTTCTGTTTCTGAAACACTGTGTTACTTTTACGTCAGATATAACGTGATGCACACCTTCCAAAAGTTCAGCAAACCAAAGCTTTTTGGTTCTAGGTAGAACCATTTTGGGTTCTTCAAAGAGTTCTCCTATGGTGACAGCTTAACTGTTTTAGGTTCTAAATACAAATGTTTTTTTGTCCCTGAGTAATAAAATGTGCTTTGGGATTTATAGGAGAAAATACAAAACATCACTGTCCCTCCATCTATATGGAAATGCAGTAATGATTGAAAAGTGTGTGAGAAAGATTTCTGTCCATAGACCTGAAACGCCCTCCTGTCTTCCTGTCTCTCTTTCTCTCTCCTCTCCCTCTCTCCAGAGCGACATAGCAGATGTGCCAAATGAGAGTTCGAAGAACGACAAGAAAGGGAAGGTAAACGCCAACGTGAAGACCAACTTGACGCCACAGACCAGCTCAGACCCGGCTCAGTCTTCTACTTCTGCCCAGAACAACACCACTGACACCAAGAAGGGTACGACACACACACACACACACACACACACACTAACACACACAGACCAGTTCGGAGCTGGTCTAGACCTCTACAGTATATCACACACCTCACTCACATTGACACAATTGAGCTGTTTTTCCATTTCTGTCTTTGTAGATATAAATGCACTGGTGCCTCATGTGAATATTGATGACTTGAAACAGATGAAGGTGAGGAATAGGTTACCGTTACCCTGATTGTTACTACTGACCCCTAATATCTGACCCTTACCACCTATATCCTGCTGATACTACTAACCCCTAATATCTGACCCCAACCACCTATATCCTGCTGATACTGCTGACCCCTGATATCTGACCCCTACCACCTATATCCTGCTGATAAAGCTGACCCCTAACATCTATATACTGCTGACCTCTGATATCTGACCCCTACCACCTATATCCTGCTGATACAGCTGACCCCTAATATTTGACCCCTACCACCTATATCCTGCTGATACTACTGACCCCTAATATCTGACTCCTACCACCTATATACTGCTGATACTACTGACCCCTAATATCTGACCCCAACCACCTATATCCTGCTGATACTGCTGACCCCTGATATCTGACCCCTACCACCTATATCCTGCTGATAAAGCTGACCCCTACCATCTATATACTGCTGACCTCTGATATCTGACCCCTACCACCTATATCCTGCTGATACAGCTGACCCCTAATATTTGACCCCTACCACCTATATCCTGCTGATACTACTGACCCCTAATATCTGACCCCTACCACCTATATACTGCTGATACTGCTGACCCCTGATATCTGACTCCTACCACCTATATCCTGCTGATACTGCTGACCCCTGATATCTGACCCCTACCACCTATATCCTGCTGATACTGCTGACCCCTGATATCTGACTCCTACCACCTATATCCTGCTGATACTACTGACCCTTAATATCTGACTCCTACCACCTATATCCTGCTGATACTGCTGACCCCTGATATCTGACCCCTACCACCTATATCCTGCTGATACTGCTGACCCCTGATATCTGACTCCTACCACCTATATCCTGCTGATACTACTGACCCCTAATATTTGACCCCTACCACCTATATCCTGCTGATACAGCTGACCCTTAATATCTGACTCCTACCACCTATATCCTGCTGATACTACTGACCCCTGATATCTGACTCCTACCACCTATATCCTGCTGATACAGCTGACCCCTAATATTTGACCCCTACCACCTATATCCTGCTGATACTACTGACCCCTGATATCTGACTCCTACCACCTATATCCTGCTGATACTGCTGACCCCTGATATCTGACTCCTACCACCTATATCCTGCTGATACAGCTGACCCCTAATATCTGACCCCTACCACCTATATCCTGCTGATACTACTGACCCCTGATATCTGACTCCTACCACCTATATCCTGCTGATAAAGCTGACCCCTACATCTATATACTGCTGACCCCTGATATCTGACTCCTACCACCTATATACTGCTGATACTACTGACCCCTAATATCTGACCCCTACCACCTATATCCTGCTGATACTACTGACCCCTAATATCTGACTCCTACCACCTATATCCTGCTGATACTACTGACCCCTGATATCTGACTCCTACCACCTATATCCTGCTGATAAAGCTGACCCCTACCATCTATATACTGCTGACCCCTGATATCTGACTCCTACCACCTATATACTGCTGATACTACTGACCCCTAATATCTGACCCCTACCACCTATATCCTGCTGATACTACTGACCCCTGATATCTGACTCCTACCACCTATATACTGCTGATACTACTGACCCCTAATATCTGACCCCTACCACCTATATCCTGCTGATACTACTGACCCCTGATATCTGACCCCTACCACCTATATCCTGCTGATACTACTGACCCCTAATATCTGACCCCTACCACCTGTATCCTGCTGATACTACTGACCCCTGATATCTGACTCCTACCACCTATATCCTGCTGATACTACTGACCCCTAATATCTGACCCCTACCACCTATATCCTGCTGATACTACTGACCCCTGATATCTGACTCCTACCACCTATATACTGCTGACCCCTGATATCTGACTCCTACCATCTATATACTGCTGACCCCTGATATCTGACTCCTACCATCTATATACTGCTGACCCCTGATATCTGACTCCTACCATCTATATACTACTGACCCCTAATATCTGACTCCTACCATCTATATACTGCTGACCCCTGATATCTGACTCCTACCATCTATATACTGCTGACCCCTGATATCTGACTCCTACCATCTATATACTGCTGACCCCTGATATCTGACTCCTACCATCTATATACTACTGACCCCTAATATCTGACTCCTACAATCTATATACTGCTGACCCCTGATATCTGACTCCTACCATCTATATACTACTGACCCCTAATATCTGACTCCTACCATCTATATACTGCTGACCCCTGATATCTGACTCCTACCATCTATATACTGCTGACCCCTGATATCTGACTCCTACCATCTATATACTGCTGACCCCTAATATCTGACTCCTACCATCTATATACTGCTGACCCCTGATATCTGACTCCTACCATCTATATACTACTGACCCCTAATATCTGACTCCTACCATCTATATACTACTGACCCCTAATATCTGACTCCTACCATCTATATACTGCTGACCCCTAATATCTGACTCCTACCATCTATATACTGCTGACCCCTAATATCTGACTCCTACCATCTATATACTACTGACCCATAATATCTGACTCCTACCATCTATATACTACTGACCCTTAATATCTGACTCCTACCATCTATATACTGCTGACCCCTGATATCTGACTCCTACCACCTATATCCTGCTGATACAGCTGACCCCTGATATCTGACTCCTACCATCTATATACTACTGACCCCTAATATCTGACTCCTACCATCTATATACTGCTGACCCCTGATATCTGACTCCTACCATCTATATACTACTGACCCTTAATATCTGACTCCTACCATCTATATACTACTGACCCCTAATATCTGACTCCTACCATCTATATACTACTGACCCTTAATATCTGACTCCTACCATCTATATACTACTGACCCCTAATATCTGACTCCTACCATCTATATACTACTGACCCCTAATATCTGACTCCTACCATCTATATACTACTGACCCCTAATATCTGACTCCTACCATCTATATACTACTGACCCTTAATATCTGACTCCTACCATCTATATACTGCTGACCCCTAATATCTGACTCCTACCATCTATATACTACTGACCCCTAATATCTGACTCCTACCATCTATATACTACTGACCCCTAATATCTGACTCCTACCATCTATATACTACTGACCCTTAATATCTGACTCCTACCATCTGTATACTACTGACCCTTAATATCTGACTCCTACCATCTATATACTGCTGACCCCTGATATCTGACTCCTACCATCTATATACTGCTGACCCCTGATATCTGACTCCTACCATCTATATACTACTGACCCCTGATATCTGACTCCTACCATCTATATACTACTGACCCTTAATATCTGACTCCTACCATCTATATACTGCTGACCCCTGATATCTGACTCCTACCATCTATATACTGCTGACCCCTGATATCTGACTCCTACCATCTATATCCTGCTGACCCCTGATATCTGACTCCTACCATCTATATACTGCTGACCCCTGATATCTGACTCCTACCATCTATATACTGCTGACCCCTGATATCTGACTCCTACCATCTATATACTGCTGACCCCTGATATCTGACTCCTACCATCTATATACTGCTGACCCATGATATCTGACTCCTACCACCTATATCCTACTGATACTACTGACTCCTACCATCTATATACTACTGACCCCTAATATCTGACTCCTACCATCTATATCCTGCTGACCCCTGATATCTGACTCCTACCATCTATATACTGCTGACCCCTGATATCTGACTCCTACCATCTATATACTGCTGACCCCTGATATCTGACTCCTACCATCTATATACTACTGACCCCTGATATCTGACTCCTACCATCTATATACTACTGACCCTTAATATCTGACTCCTACCATCTATATACTGCTGACCCCTGATATCTGACTCCTACCATCTATATACTGCTGACCCCTGATATCTGACTCCTACCATCTATATACTGCTGACCCCTGATATCTGACTCCTACCATCTATATCCTGCTGACCCCTGATATCTGACTCCTACCACCTATATACTGCTGACCCCTGATATCTGACTCCTACCATCTATATACTGCTGACCCCTGATATCTGACTCCTACCATCTATATACTACTGACCCCTAATATCTGACTCCTACCATCTATATACTACTGACCCCTAATATCTGACTCCTACCATCTATATACTTCTGACCCCTGATATCTGACTCCTACCACCTATATCCTGCTGATACTACTGACCCCTAATATCTGACTCCTACCATCTATATCCTGCTGACCCCTGATATCTGACGCCTACCATCTATATCCTGCTGACCCCTGATATCTGACTCCTACCATCTATATACTGCTGACCCCTGATATCTGACTCCTACCATCTATATACTGCTGACCCCTGATATCTGACTCCTACCACCTATATCCTGCTGATACTACTGACTCCTACCATCTATATACTGCTGACCCCTGATATCTGACTCCTACCATCTATATCCTGCTGACCCCTGATATCTGACTCCTACCACCTATATACTGCTGACCCCTGATATCTGACTCCTACCATCTATATACTGCTGACCCCTGATATCTGACTCCTACCATCTATATACTACTGACCCCTAATATCTGACTCCTACCATCTATATACTACTGACCCCTAATATCTGACTCCTACCATCTATATACTACTGACCCCTGATATCTGACTCCTACCACCTATATCCTGCTGATACTACTGACCCCTAATATCTGACTCCTACCATCTATATCCTGCTGACCCCTGATATCTGACGCCTACCATCTATATCCTGCTGACCCCTGATATCTGACTCCTACCATCTATATACTGCTGACCCCTGATATCTGACTCCTACCATCTATATACTACTGACCCCTAATATCTGACCCCTACCACCTATATCCTGCTGATACTACTGACCCCTAATATCTGACCCCTACCACCTATATCCTGCTGATACTACTGACCCCTGATATCTGACTCCTACCACCTATATCCTGCTGATACTACTGACCCCTAATATCTGACCCCTACCACCTATATCCTGCTGATACTACTGACCCCTGATATCTGACTCCTACCACCTATATACTGCTGACCCCTGATATCTGACTCCTACCATCTATATACTGCTGACCCCTGATATCTGACTCCTACCATCTATATACTACTGACCCCTAATATCTGACTCCTACCATCTATATACTGCTGACCCCTGATATCTGACTCCTACCATCTATATACTGCTGACCCCTGTTATCTGACTCCTACCATCTATATACTGCTGACCCCTGATATCTGACTCCTACATCTATATACTACTGACCCCTAATATCTGACTCCTACCATCTATATACTACTGACCCTTAATATCTGACTCCTACCATCTATATACTACTGACCCCTAATATCTGACTCCTACCATCTATATACTACTGACCCCTAATATCTGACTCCTACCATCTATATACTACTGACCCTTAATATCTGACTCCTACCATCTATATACTGCTGACCCCTAATATCTGACTCCTACCATCTATATACTACTGACCCCTAATATCTGACTCCTACCATCTATATACTACTGACCCCTAATATCTGACTCCTACCATCTATATACTACTGACCCTTAATATCTGACTCCTACCATCTGTATACTACTGACCCTTAATATCTGACTCCTACCATCTATATACTGCTGACCCCTGATATCTGACTCCTACCATCTATATACTGCTGACCCCTGATATCTGACTCCTACCATCTATATACTGCTGACCCCTGATATCTGACTCCTACCATCTATATACTACTGACCCCTGATATCTGACTCCTACCATCTATATACTACTGACCCTTAATATCTGACTCCTACCATCTATATACTGCTGACCCCTGATATCTGACTCCTACCATCTATATACTGCTGACCCCTGATATCTGACTCCTACCATCTATATACTGCTGACCCCTGATATCTGACTCCTACCATCTATATCCTGCTGACCCCTGATATCTGACTCCTACCATCTATATACTGCTGACCCCTGATATCTGACTCCTACCATCTATATACTGCTGACCCCTGATATCTGACTCCTACCATCTATATACTGCTGACCCCTGATATCTGACTCCTACCACCTATATCCTACTGATACTACTGACTCCTACCATCTATATACTACTGACCCCTAATATCTGACTCCTACCATCTATATCCTGCTGACCCCTGATATCTGACTCCTACCATCTATATACTGCTGACCCCTGATATCTGACTCCTACCATCTATATACTGCTGACCCCTGATATCTGACTCCTACCATCTATATACTACTGACCCCTGATATCTGACTCCTACCATCTATATACTACTGACCCTTAATATCTGACTCCTACCATCTATATACTGCTGACCCCTGATATCTGACTCCTACCATCTATATACTGCTGACCCCTGATATCTGACTCCTACCATCTATATACTGCTGACCCCTGATATCTGACTCCTACCATCTATATCCTGCTGACCCCTGATATCTGACTCCTACCACCTATATCCTGCTGATACTACTGACCCCTAATATCTGACTCCTACCATCTATATCCTGCTGACCCCTGATATCTGACGCCTACCATCTATATCCTGCTGACCCCTGATATCTGACTCCTACCATCTATATACTGCTGACCCCTGATATCTGACTCCTACCATCTATATACTGCTGACCCCTGATATCTGACTCCTACCACCTATATCCTGCTGATACTACTGACTCCTACCATCTATATACTGCTGACCCCTAATATCTGACTCCTACCATCTATATACTGCTGACCCCTAATAACTGACTCCTACCATCTATATACTGCTGACCCCTAATATCTGACTCCTACCATCTATATACTGCTGACCCCTAATATCTGACTCCTACCATCTATATACTGCTGACCCCTGATATCTGACTCCTACCACCTATATCCTGCTCATACTGCTGACCCCTGATATCTGACTCCCACCATCTATATACTGCTGACCCTTAATATCTGACTCCTACCATCTATATACTGCTGACCCCTAATATCTGACTCCTACCATCTATATACTGCTGACCCCTAATATCTGACTCCTACCATCTATATACTGCTGACCCCTGATATCTGACTCCTACCACCTATATCCTGCTGATACTGCTGACCCCTGATATCTGACTCCTACCATCTATATACTACTGACCCCTGATATCTGACTCCTACCATCTATATACTGCTGACCCCTAATATCTGACTCCTACCATCTATATACTGCTGACCCCTAATATCTGACTCCTACCATCTATATACTGCTGACCCCTAATATCTGACTCCTACCATCTATATACTGCTGACCCCTGATATCTGACTCCTACCACCTATATCCTGCTGATACTGCTGACCCCTGATATCTGACTCCTACCATCTATATACTACTGACCCCTGATATCTGACTCCTACCATCTATATACTGCTGACCCCTAATATCTGACTCCTACCATCTATATACTACTGACCCCTGATATCTGACTCCTACCATCTATATACTGCTGACCCTTAATATCTGACTCCTACCATCTATATACTACTGACCCCTAATATCTGACTCCTACCATCTATATACTGCTGACCCTTAATATCTGACTCCTACCATCTAGTTTACTCCTAACCAGAACCTTAACAGTTCCCCTATTCCCTATTATAGCTTTATTATCTGGTAAATGTATTCACCAACATCATAAAACATGATCATGTTTTTATATAATTTGTTTATTTATCAGTATCAATAATATTTAACATCAGTCAGATGTTTCCTGTAGCACAGAGGGTTGGTGCAGCACTGACATTCCTCAAACAGGCTTTGTCTAGTGTCTTTGAGCTTGCTGTCCTTAGTGAATTAAATGTGTTTTCAGTAATCTGTCTTTCCTCTCGCCAGGCGTACCTTAAACTGATTAAAAAGCAGCAGAAAGAGCTGAACTTTTTAAAGAAGAAGCACGCAAAGGTGGGTTGATGTTTTAGACTGCTCGTACAGGTCCCAGAGCTGACACAGTACAGATCCTTCATCCTGGTGTCCACACACTGATCGCGAGAAAGAGGATAGAGGTCCCTCCTTTCATCATTCAGTGTTGTCTGAGCCTCACCCACACACACACCAACACTCTTGAGTGCATCCTGTAACCTAAGGTGTTTGTCTTTGATCTCACCAGTGAGTGGACAGACAGAAATTAGACTTGCTAAGATGACCCCCCCCCCCACACACACACACACGCATACACGCAAGCACACAGACACACACACTCACAGTAGCTAGACTTCAGTCACTAACACCATGTCCTTATGAAATCGCTTCTTACGTAACAACCTGTTTGTATACTAAAGAGAGGATCTCTTGTAGGGTTGACCATAGTAACCTCCTGCTCTCTTTTCCTGTTGCATAACAGTTATGACAGTCAGCCAGATGTGTCCACTAGCCAGGGGTTTAACCATTTCCACTAATGTTTTGTTAGTGTAAGTTCTCAACTATATGGTCTGGCTGTAATGGTAAATGACTTGTTTAGGAAAGGTTAGACCAAGCTATCTTAAGCTGTCTCTATCTCTGCAATAGTATCTCACTGTAAAGCAGTTGTGACTTGATATCCTCTGTCATATGCTGTGTTCTGTTTCAGGACCGCACCATCATGCAGAAGTGCCACTGCACCCAGGTGGACAAGATGATTTCTCAGCACGACAAGGAGAAGCTGACACAGGACAAACTGCTGGAGAAGGCCATCAAGAAACGAGGGTAAATATCAGGACATGTAGATCATTCATTCAAGCAAATAGTCAATCAATCAATTATGACATGTTGAAATAAACATTCAACATGAACATGTATTATCGTATACCTGGCATCTGGACACAGCCATTGGGTGTATGAAATGAATGTTCGTTCCTGTCTCCACCTAGCTAAGAAATGCCTTTCTGTCGCCCCACAGAGAAAACAACTGTCTGGAGTTGAAGAAGGAGACTGAGAGTAAAGTAGAGAAACTGAACACTGACCACAAAGCTAAGGTAACCTTCAGTTCACAGTCACCGCCCCTCTGTCATCAGAAGGAGATAGATTGTCTTTGTCGAACTGAATTCGAAGAGTAGAAACGGGGACTCCTGCAGTTGAATAACATTACAGCAGCTCAGCACATTAAGGAGTGGTTAGTGATGATATAGTGTTTGATGTTTAAGTGTGTAGTGTGTATACTGTGCCCTTCAGGTGAAGAACAACAAATCTCAGCACACTAAGGAGTGGTCAGAGATGATATACAGTTTAGTGTAGTGTAATATTGTGTATCCTGTGCCCTTCAGGTGAAGGACATTACAGCCCAGCACACTAAGGAATGGTCAGAGATGATCAACTCCCACAGCATTGTAGAGCAGGATATGAAGGACATCCACGTGGTCCAGCAGTGTGAACAGCTCAAGAAACTACTGAGTGGAGTCCAGGAACAACAGACTCTTTCGCTCAAATTGATTCACGAACGGTGAGCGAGCGAGAGATGCACACACATACATTAGGTCAGGGCTCTCTAACCCTGTTCCTGGAGAGATACCCTCCTTTACATTTTCACCTAGGTTGGGCCAAGCTGGAGGGTAGCGCTCCAGAAAAGCTACAGGAGATTAGCTCTCCAGAAAAGCTACAGGAGGATTGGAGAGCCATGGAGTAGGGTTGGAGAGCCATGGAGTAGGGTTGGAGAGCCATGGAGTAGGGTTGGAGAGCCATGGAGTAGGGTTGGAGAGCCATGGAGTAGGGTTGGAGAGCCATGGAGTAGGGTTGGAGAGCCATGGAGTAGGGTTGGAGAGCCATGGAGTAGACCCTACAGCTCAAACCTTAAAGAGGAACTGACAAAACAGCTGACCATACAGCTCAAACTGAAAACCCAGAGTTATTCCTTGGGACATGATGTGTACTATAGTTCTGATGTCTCTGAATGAGGTCCCTAGGACAACAGATACAGTCTAACCATCTTGGCTACTGTGAGCTGTGGGTTTGTCCTGCCAGGTATATGTGACTTGATGAGGTTTCTTACCAGGCTGTTTTTTTTGTCCCCTCGCCTCAGGCAGAGCAAGGAGATGCGGGCCAACCAGGCCAAGACCTCCATGGAGAACAGCAAGGCCATCAGCCAGGACAAGACCATCAAAAACAAGGCAGAGAGGGAGAGGTGGGTCACACTGCCCCGCTCGCTAATCACCAACTGACTTTGACTGCATGGAGAACATGGGTTATGTCAGGATGTGTATACCCTGAGTATACAAAATATTATGAACACTTTCCATGACATAGACTGACCAGGTGAGTCCAGGAGAAAGCTATGACCCCTTATTGATGTCACTTGTTAAATCCACTTCAATTAGTGTAGATGAAGGGGAGGAGACGGGTTACAGAAGGATTTTTAAGCCTTGAGAGAATTGAGACATGGATTGTGTATGTGTGCCATTCAGAATGTTAATGGGCAAGACAACAGATTGAAGTGCCAGGCACACCGGTTTGTTTCAAGAACCGCAACGCTGCTGAGTTTTTCACGTTACATAGTTCCCAGTGGATGAAGAATGGTCCACCACCCAAAGGACATCCATCCAACTTGTCACAACTGTGGGAAGCATTGGTGTCAACATGGGCCAGCATCCCTGTGGAACGCTTTCGACACCTTGTAGAGTCCATGCCCCGACAAATTGAGGCTGCTCTGAGGGCAGAAAGGGGGGGTGCACCTCAATACAAGAAAGGTGTTGTTAATGTTTGGTGTACTCGGTGTAGACTACAGTATTTAGGTCCCCTATGAACACCCCTTAAACTGTGTCTGTTCTCGTATCATCTTAGAATCTCTTCCTTCTCGTTCTCTTCACAGGAGAGTTAGAGAGTTGAACAGCAGCAACACCAAAAAGTTCCTGGAAGAAAGGAAAAGGGTTGGTGTTCGATCTTCTACTAATTCTAGTGCTGTGATGCTGTTGATGTGAATCAACTAGCGCCTTAGCCTTGAAATGGTTTGCTTAGTTGATACATTTGGTGTTAAATTAAATGACTATTTTTCCTCCCTCCATCTTTGTCCTCTCTCTGTCTTTCTCCTCCATATTTCTCCTCCCTCCATCTTTCTCACTTCTTTCTCCTCCATATTTCTCATCCCTCCATCTTTGTCCACTCTCTGTCTTTCTCCTCCATATTTCTCCTCCCTCCATCTTTCTCCCCTCTCTTTCTCTTCCATATTTCTCCTCCCTCCATCTTTCTCCCCTCTCTTTCTCCTCCATATTTCTCCTCCCTCCATCTTTCTCCCCTCTCTTTCTCCTCCATATTTCTCCTCCCTCCATCATTCTCCCCTCTCTTTCTCCTCCATATTTCTCCTCCCTCCATCTTTCTCCACTCTCTTTCTCCTCCCTCCATCTTTCTCCTCCATATTTCTCCTCCCTCCATCTTTCTCCACTCTCTTTCTCTTCCCTCCATCTTTCTCCTCCATATTTCTCCTCCCTCCATCTTTCTCCTCCATATTTCTCCTCCCTCCATCTTTCTCCTCCACTCTTTCTCCTCCATATTTCTCCTCCCTCCATCTTTCTCCTCCACTCTTTCTCCTCCCTCCATATTTCTCCTCCATATTTCTCCTCCCTCCATCTTTCTCCCCTCTCTTTCTCCTCCATATTTCTCCTCCCTCCATCTTTGTCCTCTATCCCTTGCTCCATCGCTAGTTGGCTATGAAGCACCAGAAGGAGATGGAGACGCTGGAGAAGTCTCAGAAAGAACAGCTAGAGAAACTGGACAAGTTCAATGAGCAGGTAGCTAACCGCAGATCAAGGATCAGATTACCACACAAACCATAGCTGTATTGTTTGTCATCATTTTTCACAGTCAGTACATACATGTATGTTCTTTCTCATCCCTATGATTTGCTTGTTTTTGCACCACAGCTTTTGAAATCACATCATGCCAGTAAACAGTGTCAAGGTAGGTGCTTCCATCCAAGACTTTGTTATGTAACCACATGGAAACCTTTTAATATACAGCACTCAGGGTGTCAGCAGTCAGTCCTGTCTACATGAGTCATCGATCATTATGATGAGTCATGGGAGTATTGGAGGGACCCAGGAGACCCTCTACTGCTGTTTCACTGAGAGTCTTCCTGACAGTATGCTGCAACACTGGGACAGGGAAGAGGAGCTAGTTTGGGCTGGCATAGTTTAGGTAGTTGTACTGTTACTGTAGTTTAAATCAATAAATGGCTGTACTGATGCAGTAGAATTATGCATCTGGTGGAAGTGTGTGTGGTTTCTTGCGTAGGGAGGTGTGTGGGGATTCTTGTGTAGGGAGGTGTGTGGGGATTCTTGCGTAGGGAGGTGTGTGGGGATTCTTGCGTAGGGAGGTGTGTGGGGATTCTTGTGTAGGGAGGTGTGTGGGGATTCTTGTGTAGGGAGGTGTGTGGGGATTCTTGTGTAGGGAGGTGTGTGGGGATTCTTGTGTAGGGAGGTGTGTGGGGATTCTTGTGTAGGGAGGTGTGTGGGGATTCTTGTGTAGGGAGGTGTGTGGGGATTCTTGTGTAGGGAGGTGTGTGGGGATTCTTGTGTAGGGAGGTGTGTGGGGATTCTTGTGTAGGGAGGTGTGTGGGGATTCTTGCGTAGGGAGGTGTGTGGGGATTCTTGTGTAGGGAGGTGTGTGGGGATTCTTGTGTAGGGAGGTGTGTGGGGATTCTTGCGTAGGGAGGTGTGTGGGGATTCTTGCGTAGGGAGGTGTGTGGGGATTCTTGCGTAGGGAGGTGTGTGTGGATTCTTGTGTAGGGAGGTGTGTGTGTGTGTGTGTGTGTGTACTGTTTGTGTAACAGTGTGGTTGTTGGTTCCCTCTAGGCCAAAGACATCCAGCAGATGGTGAAGCTGGAGGAGGAGATGGACCGCAAACCAGCCACAGTGGTTTAACCACTCCCACCAACTGAGACACACACACAGACACACACACATATACACTGCCCAGACCAGCCACATTAGTTTAACCACTTCCACCAACTGAGACAGACACACACACACTCTGCCCAGACCAGCCACAGTGGTCTGAACACCCCCACCAACACCTAAGACACACACAAACACCCACACAGGCACCGAATGCTCCCTCAAACAACTGTCGCAGAGACCCAGAAACACTCACACACCCCACTACACACACCCCCTAGATCCCCCGTTTCATTTCCTCACCCTGCAATATTGTCATAGCTCATATCCTCTATCCCTCTAAATCTCCCTCATCAATGAACCACACCCACACACAGTCAGTCCCCCCCTCCAACTCCCCTGTGCTGTGGAGCCATTGGTGCAGACCGGTGATTGACAGTAAGATGAGCGAATGCTGTTTGAAGGTGGGTGGGACATCCAAAACATTGAGAGACACATCCCACCTTCACCGTTCCATTTCTCCACCACTCTACTACACCCGGATCTGCTTTTTATAATCCTCCATCCATCTTTTTAATCTGTTTTTAATGGAAGCAATGTTTGCAGATATCAATAGTCACTGTACACATACACAAAGACACTGATACACATACACACAATCGTTATCACGTCTGTTCTTTCGGTTGTCATGACGGCTTAAATCATGTTTTCTGTTCAAACTCTTGTAATACTTTTATTTTGTATTTTTAATGGTACCAGGTATCAATAACAGGACCAGAATATGGAGGGGGAAAATACGGATGTATTAGTTATACATTTTATGTCAGCACAAAATATGTAAATTATGCTGTATGCTACACAAGAGTTGAAGTAATGTCCTGAGCACTTTATATGTGGTAGGCATAATGTGGTAGGCATAATGTGGTAGGCATAATGTGGTAGGCATAATGTGGTAGGCTATCATAACCCAAGTGAAAGATTTCTCTGTTTTGATGTGAATGTAAACTGAAAAAGGACAAAACGTTGGATGAGCGCTGTTCGGAGAAAACTAAGCCCAACGTCAGGTAGTCCTAAACACTGCAGCTTGTCCTTCACGCATAGTTTTGTTTTATCAAGGGATATCTACGAATTTTTCTCAACTAAAAAAATATACAAAAGGCTAAACCAGAGACTGATTTTGATTCTTTCACACCGACAGAAGTGTATATAGGGAGTGTGGATGTGTAGACCAGTGTTCTTTCACTGGCCTGTCTTGTATGACACCGTGTTAGATTCAGAAATTACCAGTTAATGTATTGTATGTGTCAAATGGCATAAAGAAGACAATCATTTTTTAATTTAATTTTTTTAATTTAGCATTCATTTTGACATGGAGATATATATTTATATACATATACAGTGCATTCAGAAAGTATTCAGACCCCTTCCCTTTTTCCACATTTTGTTACATTACAGCCTTATTTTAAAATGGATTAAATAGAAAATGACAAAGCAAAAAAATCTTATATGCTATGACACTTAAAATTGATCTCAGGTGCATCTTGATTCCATTGATCATCCTTGAGATGTTTCTACAACTTGATTGGAGTCCACCTGTGGTAAATTCAATTGATTGGACATGATTTGGAAAGGCACACACCTGTCTATATAAAGTCCCACAGTTAACAGGGCATGTCAGAGTGAAAACCAAGCCATGAGGTTCAAGGAATTGTCCGTGGAGCTCCAAGACAGGATTGTGTCGAGGCACAGATCTGGGGAAGGGTACCAAAACATGTCTGCAGCATTGAAGGTCCCCACGAACACAGTGGCCTCCATCATTCTTAAATAGAAGTTTGGAACCACCAAGACTCTTCCTAGAGCTGGCTGCCCGGCCAAACTGAGAAATTGGGGGAGAAGGGCCTTGGTCAGGGAGGTGACCAAGAACCCGATGGTCACGCTGACAGAGCTCTAGAGTTCCTTTCTGGAGATGGGAGAACCTTCCAGAAGGACAACCATGTATGCAGCACTCCACCAATCAGGCCTTTATGGTAGAGATGCCAGGCGGAAGCCACTCCTCAGTAAAAGGCACATAACATGACTGGGAGACTAGTCAGGATTGAGGGAAAGATGAACGGAGCAAAGTACAGAGAGATTCTTGATGAAAACCTGCTCCAGAGAACACAGGACCTCAGGCTGGGGTAAAGGTTCACCTTCCAACAGGACAAAACCCCTAAGCACACAGCCAAGACAACGCAGGAAGTCTCTGAATGTACTTGAGTGGCCCAGCCAGAGCCCGGACTTGAACCTGATTGAACATCTCTGAAGAGACCTGAAAATAGCTGTGCAGCGATGCTCCCCATCCAACCTGACAGAGCTTGAGAGGATCTGCAGAGAAGAATGGGAGAAATTACCCAAATACAGGTGTGCCAAGCTTGTAGCGTCATACCCAAGATGCCTCGAGGCTGTAATCGCTACCGAAGGTACTGAGTAAATGGTCTGAATACTTTTTATTTTTAATACATTTGCCAAAAAATAAAGTAAACTTGTTTTTGCTTTATCATTATGGGGTATTGTGTGTAGATTGATGAGGGGGGAAACGATTTAATCAATTTTAGAATAGGGCTGTAATGTAACAAAATGTGGAAAAGTCAAGGGCTCTGAATACTTTCCAAATGCACTGTATATACACTACATGTCAAAAGTTTGGACACAGCTACTCATTCCAGAGTTATTCTTTATTTTCCACAATCACCTGACCTCAGCCCGATCAAACCGATGGTTTGGGATGAGTTGGACCGCAGAGTGAAGGAAAAGCAGCCAACAAGTGCATATGTGGGAACTCCTTCAAGACTGTTGGAAAAGCATTCCAGATTAAGCTGGTTGAGAGAATGCCAAGACTGTGCAGAGCTGTCAAGGAAAAGGGTGGCAATTTGAAGAATCTCAAATATAAAATATATTTTGATTTGTTTAACACTTTTTTGGTTACTACATGATTCCATATGTGTTGTTTCATAGTTTTGATGTCTTAACTATTATTCTACAATGTAGAAAATAGTAAAAAATAAAGAAAAACCCTTGAATGAGTCAGTGTGTCAAAACATACAGTACAATGAGTTTTCATACAGATGTAGAATCTTAATGTGAGCCAGTTTGCTACAGCAGTTAGCAATCCTGTTGCAACAGAAAATGTGGATTATAATTTTTGGTCATTTTTGTAGGGATTGACCATTTTTTTTCACAAGGGAAAATCAAGTCTGAAATTTCAAAGTGGAAATTACAAACATCAGAAGCTTTTTCAAATACACTACACGTTTTACATTTCCTGCATTGCACGGAATATCTCCTGCAACAGGGTGATCAAATTAAGATCCTACATCTGTAGGATCTTGAGAACTCGTTTGTTGTTTTTTCTGGATTTTAGAGACAGCAGGGATAGATTTACCAGGGGTTGATAGCTCTCGGTCTCAGCTATGACGCATTGGAATTAGAATGAAGTTGCCCATAACCTCTGGTCTGGGGTCAGATATAATTTCATCCCATTTATGATCAAGGTTAAAGGGGGGGGGGGGGGTAATCTGATTTTAGATCTGTGGTTATGGGTAGTTTAACTTCTGCCTGCAATACTGTATGAATGTGACGCAAAATTACGACATACTTCCGGGGTCAGTCCCCTAAATCCTTTGAATGGGCTTTACGATTATGTCATGAAATTCAGGAAAACGCACTCATTTAAGATATATATCAAAATTTAGTTTTGTTTTTAGATGAATTTACTTCTACCAGATCCCTTTTATGAAGTTTTCGCACTGAAGACCATTGCGCTACGTATTTGCCCATTGAAAACCATTCCAACAACTAGTTCTAAGTTCTAAAACTACAATGCTACTTGCCGCGACACTTTCATAGGGTATGACTATGGAACGCCGTTTGGGACTTTGCGTACAAAAAAAATATACACGTCAAATAACACCGTTTAATTGTAGAATGTTGTGTTGGACCGCAACTTCTGTGGTAGTTAGCTAGCTTTAGCTTGGTACCTAGCGAGCACCAATACAACCAGCCTGAAAACAATGACTAGTAGAAACTGCAGTTATTTTCCTTATTCTTAGAAATTATTTCGGAATCCGTGTGAGTAAGTATTAGCTAGGTAGCCTCTTGTTGTTCGCCTATTGAAATTGAACTTCAGTTCATGAAAATAAATAGTTAGCCAGCTACTAAACCCTGTTGCCCAAAGCTAACGGTATAAGCAGCCAGCTAGCTTCATTAGGCTCGACGTACCGGTTTATATGTTGAAACTAGCCACAATAAGAATTAGGCACAATATTTAATTTGCGATTTGTCTTCAAAAGAAAAGTACCTATTTGAACGTGATGCAGAAGGTGACAATGGGTGGAATCATGCCATATTTAGACTAGATAATGTTAATAAACAAGGTTGGAATATGAAGCAATGAAATGGGGTATATGTCTACTCAGTGACACCCACAGAATACTACTGTGAAGAGTTTATGAAAATATTAGCACTGTAGCTTGGGACTGTGACAGTGTGAAATCACCTACCCTGTCAGCCCATTGTGTGTATTGACATTCATATTGCAGTGTATAGCTTTACCTAAGGATTGGGGCTCAATGAAGTATCAGTTTTCTCAATACCCAAGATATTAATTCCCAATGACCTCCTCAGAGTTATCAAACTCAAACATCCACACAGTATTGTTTTTCTTCTGGAATGGTGTCCCAATACACATGGGTTGACAATAAATGTGGCTCAATTCACAGTTGTTTCAGAGTCCCACAATAAGAGATACGATGCTAATGTTCTCTGGGTGTCAAATTATTGTCTTTTGTTGATTTTATATAACATTCCAACCTCGTTTAGCATGATCTATTCAATTATGGCATAATTCTACTATTTGTATTCATTTGCATCACTGTCAATTACATACTTTTATTTTGAAGGCTAACAGCAAAGTCCACTATTGTGACTAATCCTTATTGTGTCTAGCTTCACATAGATGGGTCCGAACACCATTAATCAAATAAGAAGTGTCTTATAAATTAGGGTTATTTTAGATGATGACACCAAGCTATATAGTTAGCTATATAGATACTGAAACAGATTACGTCATTTTGCTATGTTTTTGGGGAAGAACATTGTTTGCATTCATGAGCTTGCTAGCTTTTTTTTATGACCATCACTGTAGGTGCGCGAGACAAGTTCACCAGCATCATAGCATGCGTATCGATGAACCATTGTGACATATGAAATACGAGTGATAGTGTAATCAATGTATGAACGCGTTAAATTATAATATGACGTGCAGTCATATTCAGGTCATGATTGGTCAAAAAGCTTATTTGATGTGTATCTTTTTTGACACGCAAAGACCCAAACGGCGTTCCATATATGACGGTGTTGGACAGGTGAACGTTTTAGTTAGAGAGATGCATTGTGGGATTGTTTTTATAAAGAAATCATGGCTACTGTAGTTTGTGTGTACTTACAGACAGACAACTGTGTGGTCAGGTGTATACTGCATGGCATTGCACTCACAAAGATCGACCAAAACGGCCAATGCATACACCCTGAGTGACAACAACCGCTTCTTTTAAACTTTGTTTCTGCTGTTGTTCACCCAAATAGTCTACAGAGAATATTATATATATTGGAATGTATGTAGGTAATAACCTAAATGTGTTCACTGGTGACCCTGGTCAATCAATGGCTGGGAAATACAATTATCAACCACTGGGTTCCTTTCTTTCTGTTTCTTTCTTCTTTTCTGTTTCAAATCCTCTTTCTCTCTCTCTCTCTAGCACCTCACACGATTAACAAATTAATGCTCTCACCACATGTCTTGTGCAGAATTATAAGTTGTTTTTTTTAAGTGCTTTTAAATTGTATTCCTTTGCTTTCAAATGGGCCTCTCAATGTCTGCTAGGACATTTACATTATTTTACAAATGATAAATCCCAAAATAAGGGGTTATTTATATAAAGGTATATAAATAAATATACAAATAATATATATATATAATATATTAAATATAGTGTGTAGTTTAAGACTATATTGTGTTTGTTAGAGCTTTTGCACTAGTTGAATGTTTCTGTTATATGTGAATATGTAACCTTTGCTCTCTAGTTTGTTGACAAAGCAGATTATGTTTGCAAGAATAATTTCACTTTTGATTTCCTTTTCAATTTGTATATCCTCTTTTTAGCTTGTCAACGTACGGATCATCATGTTAGTGTTTTTGTATTTATATTGTACTGTCGAGCTTCAAGCAATGAAAATACTGTTGTTGCCGTGCTCCCTTAATAATGTTTTCTAGTATGTGTACCAATAAACTATACAGGTGTAAAATGGAACCTGTACTTTATTTGCTAGCCTATGGGGATACCTTAAAGGTGCAGTCTGTTGGTTGTTTATTTATAGTACACCTGAATAATGTTGTGTCAACCATTGGGGGGGGGGGGGAATTGTGTTTATTCTTCCTGTCGCTGCCACAAGCACCTTTAATTTTTGCCACCAAACTCTGTACAGGCCTTGAATTCAGACTAATTTACTAAAGTGGACGTGTATTTGCAGATTTCAGTTAACAGGTGGAGAATTCAAAAGTATAAGAACTCTGTTTCCTTTTTCACAGTGCGAAACTCTCCCAGGAATATCTCTGAATGTAAACAGTGATATGTTGTAAAATGGTAAAACATACAAAAAAAATCTAGGTTCTTGCTTTATGAAATGAGGACAACTGAAGATGAATCGTCGTGTCATTGAAGGCTGAAAGGGGCTGGGGGGAAGTCCACACTCCTTTCCCTTCGAGGCCCAATGAAGCCATTTATACAGTACCATTCAAAAGTTTGGACACAGCTAATCATTCAAGGGTATTTCTTTATTTGTACTATTTTCTACATTGTAGAATAATAGTGAAGACATCAAAACTATGACAACACATACAGTATGGAATCATGTAGTAACCAAAAAAGTGTTAAACATTTTTATATTTGAGATTCTTAAAAGTAGCCACCCTTTGTCTTGATGACTGCTTTGCACACTCTTGGCATTCTCTCAACCAGCTTCACCTGGTATGCTTGAAGAAGTCTTGAAGAAGTTCCCACATATGCTGAGCACTTGTTGGCTGAGCACTTCCAGCTTCACCTGGAATACATTTCAATTAACGGATGTGCCTTGTTAAAAGTTAATTTGTGGAATTTCTCTCCTTAATGAGTTTGAGCCAATCAGCTGTGTTGTGTCAAGGTAGGGGGTTATAGAGAAGATAGCCCTAGTTGGTTAAAGACCAAGTCCATATTATGTCAAGAACAGCTCAAAGAATAAGCAAAGAGAAACAACAGTACATCATTACTTTAAGACATGAAGGTCAGTCAATCCAGAAAATGTCAATAACTTTGAATGTTTCTTCAAGTGTAGTCGCAAAAACCATCAAGCGCTATGATGAAACTGGCTCTCATGAGGACTGCCACAGGAATGGAAGACCCAGCGTTACCTCCGCTACAGAGAATAAGTCAATTAGAGTTAACTGCACCTCATATTGCAGCCCAAATAAATGCTCACAGAGTTTAAGTAACAGACACATCTTAATATCAACTGTTCAGCCGCGACTGCGTGAATCAGGACTTCATGGTCAAATTGCTGCAAAGAAACCACTACTAAAGGAGACCAATAATAAGAAGAGACTTGCTGGGGCCAAGAAAAATGAGCAAAGTACATTAGACGAGTTAGAAATCTGTCCTTTGGTCAGATGAGTTCAAATTGGAGAATTTTGGTTCCGATCTCTGTGTCTTTGTGAGATGCAGAGTAGGTGACCGGATTATCTTTGCATATGTGGTTCCTACCGTGAAGCATGGAGGAGGAGGTGTGATGGTGTGGGGGGTGCTTTGTTGGTGACACTGTCAGTGATTTATTTCGAATTCAAGGCACACTTAACCAGCATGGCTAGCACAGAATTTTATAGCTATACGCCATCCTATCTGGTTTGTGCTTAGTGGGACTATCATTTGTTTTTCAACAGGACAATGATGCAACACACTTCCAGGCTGTGTAAGGGCTATTTGACCAAGAAGTAGAGTGATGGAGCACTGCATCAGATAACCTGGCCTCCACAATCACCCAACCTCAACCCAATTGAGATGGTTTGGGATAAGTCAGACCGCAGAGTGAAGGAAAAGCAGCCAACAAGTGCTCAGCATATGTGGGAACTTCTTCAAGACTGTTGGAAAAGCATTCCAGGTGAAGCTGGTTGAGAGAATGCCAAGAATGTGCAAAGCTGTCAACAAGGCAAAGGGTGGCTACTTTGAAGAATCTCAAATACATAATCAATTTTGATTTGTTAAACACTTTTTTGGTTACTACATGATTCCATATGTGTTATTTCATAGTGTTGATGTATTCACTATCATTCTACAATGTAGAAAATAGTTTTGAAAAATAAAGAAAACCACGGGAATGTCCAAACATGTGACTGGTACTGTAGTTACCATTGTGAAATCCTTAGTGCTGTGATTAACTGACACTTCAATGAATCATTTTTAAACAACTAATTGGCCGATTGTTGGTTCAATTATTTAAATCCCATTTCATTATGTTGTTCTCTGTGAACTCGAGTAGGTGTGTCCAAACTTTTGACTGGTACTGTATATCAATAGCAAATCATTTCTGGGTAACAATTAAATAACTTACTGTAATAATATATTTCCATAAAAATTGTCAAAAATAGCTTTTAGCAACAAAAAAAAAACTATTTCTCAAGCTAAAATGTTGTTGGACTGTTGAGATTGGTCTGAGTGGAGAGAGGAAAACTGAAAACTAGTTGTTATTGGAAGAGAGGTTTGGAACTCACTTTGTTATTGGTCTGTTAACCTATTTACTGCAGTGTGATGTCACCATGGAAAGCTGAAACTCCCACACATGCAAACCTGCTTGTTAGAAGGTCCTTTGTAGATTGTATTTTCAACCAGCAACTCTAAGGAAATACAGTTGAAGTCAGAAGTTTTCATACACCTTAGTCAAATACATTTAAAATCAGTTTTTCACAATTCCTGACATTTAATCCTAGTAACATTTCCCTGTCTTAGGTCAGTTAGGATCACCACTTTATTTTAAGAATGTGAAATATCAGAATAATAGTAGAGAGAATGATTTATTTCAGCTTTTATTTCTTTCATCACATTCCTAGTGAGTCAGAAGTTTACATACACTCAATTAATACTTGGTAGCATTGCCTTTAAATTGTTTAACTTGGGTCAAACATTTCGGGTAGCCTTCCACAAGCTTCCCACAATAAGTTGGGTGGATTTTGTCTCATTCCTCCTGACAGAGATGGTGTAACTGAGTCAGGTTTGTAGGTCTCCTTGCTCACACACACTTTTTCAGTTCTGCCCACAAATGTTCTATAGGATTGAGGTCAGGGCTTTGTGATGGCCTCTCCAATACCTTGACTTTGTTGTCCTTAAGCCATTTTGCCACAACTTTGGAAGTATGCTTGGGGTCATTGTCCATTTGAAAGACCCATTTGCGACCAAGCTTTAACTTCCTGACTGATGTCTTGAGATGTTGCTTAAATATATCCACATAATTTTCCTACCTCATGATGCCATCTATTTTGTGAAGTGCACCAGTCCCTCCTGCAGCAAAGCACCCCCACAACATGATGCTGCCACCCCGTGCTTCACGGTTGGGATGGTGTTCTTTGACTTGCAAGCATCCCCCTTTTTCTTCAAAACATAACAATGGTCATTATGGCCAAACAGTTCTATTTTTGTTTCATCAGACCAGAGGACATTTCTCCAAAAAGTAGAATCTTTGTCACCATGTGCAGTTGCAAACCGTAGTCTGGCTTTTTTATGGCGGTTTTGGAGCAGTGGCGTCTTCCTAGCTGAGCGGCCTTTCAGGTTATGTTAATATAGGACTGGTTTTACTGTGGATATAGATACTTTTGTAACTGTTTCCTCCAGCATCTTCACAAGGTCCTTTGCTGTTTTTCTGGGATTGATTTGCACTTTTTGCACCAAAGTACGTTCATCTCTAGGAAACAGAACGCATCTCCTTCCTGAGCGGTATGACGGCTGCGTGGTCCCATGGTGTTTATACTTGCGTACTATTGTTTGTACAGATGAACGTGGTACCTTCAGGCGTTTGGAAATTGCTCCCAAGGATGAACCAGACTTGTGGAGGTTTACAATTTTTAGATTTTCCCATGATGTCAAGCAAAGAGGCACTGTGTTTGAAGGTAGGCCTTGATATACATCCACAGGTACACCTCCAAATGACTGAAATGATGCCAATTAGCCTAACAGAAACTTCTAAAGCCATGATATCATTTTCTGAAATGTTCCAAGCTGTTTAAAGGCACAGTCAGCTTAGTGTATGCAAACTTCTGACCCACTGGAATTGTGATACAGTGAATTATAAGTGAAATAATCTGTCTGTAAACAATTGTTGGAACAATTAAATGTGTCATGCACAAGGTAGATGTCCTAACTGACTTGCCAAAACTATAGTTTGTTAGCAAGAAATGTGTGCAGTGGTTGAAACACTTAGGTTGGAGTCATTAAAACTAGTTTATGTAAACTTCCGACTTCAACTGTAACACTGGGAAAAAAAATCACACTTTTACAGTGTTAGTTTTATCATTTTTTGTACAATATGATACAGAACAGAGTAAAAACTGAATTTCGACTGCAATGAACCCTGGCAGGCATGAGCTGTAGGCTACTGTTCTGTTTGTTGCAATAATCACATTCAATAAGAGCTCAATTAATTCACAGTCCCCAGACCCCTACACACAAACAGGCGGTGCAGCCTCTGAAGCACCTTATCACAATTAGGCTATTAGTGATTCCATTAGAAAGCTGAAAAAGTATGATAATGATGTTAGCGTTGTCCTGGCAACTCCATGGCTTTTCGTGACTATAAAACAGCTTTGAGGGGCGGTATGTTTTTTGCGGTGTGCATCAGGTTGGGAGAGAGGTTACACCAAACCTGCTCCTGGACAGATACTGCTTCGTGTCTAACATACCGTTATTCTATCAATTAAGTCATCATGTTGAAACTTCCGGAAAAGTCCAGCAGCCAAACAGGCACCAGAATCCTCCTCGAGGCCATGTCGAACGATAAGGTCCACCTGGCGAGGTTCATTCTCGACGCACTGGATGGGAAAATCATCGACTCCAAAACGGAGGGCGCGCAGACCCCTCTCATCTCATCTGTTCTGCTACCCGAATGTCAGACCAGGTCCAAATTCATAGAGATGCTTCTCAATAGGGGCGCCAGCGTCAATTGTCAAGACGAGAGCGGCCGCACTGCGCTCAGTTACGCATGTGAAAAAGGTTACCTTGACGCGGTGAAGATTTTGGTTAGAAACAACGCAGATCCAGAGATGGTTGACGCGTGGGGGAACACTGCGCTGATGTATGCGGCAGTGGCTGGTCACTCACCGGTCGTTGCGTTCTTGGTGAGAGCCTTCAAGAGACTGGGGCTTCAAATAGACCGACAGAATAACGTTGGTAACTCGGCAGTGGAGGTAGCAAAGCTTCTCGGCCACACAGACTGTTTTTATGCGCTTACCAGTAACTCAAAGAAAACCCGTGAAAATGACGTTGGAGGTCAGAAAGATGGTCATTCCCACGTCAGCTCGGATTGTAACGTAAATGAGGAAAAGTTGGAGAGAAAGTTATTGGATCCAATTAAGACACCAGACGTTCTCCAGGCCTGTCCCCAAAGCAACAGCTTGACAGCAGTGGACGGGACATGGCTCCCGAGGCGTTCGGGTCGCAGAAGAAATTCTTTGATCTTAAAGAGTCGATTACAGTCAATGGATTCCATTGAGGAGTTTGAGAGAGAGATTGACATCCCCACATTCCCACAGGAGCTGGTTTTCTCGGGTGTTCTCACCCCCAAACCCCCTCCTCGATCTAACAACTTCCAGACCTGCCCAAACCCGAAAACAATCTGTGTCATCACCAAACTTGGGGAAAAGTTCACCAGCTCCGACAATCACTTGCCTCCTCTTACCAGAGGATCTGAGCATCTAAATCACATGTCAGTTCTATATTCGCCCCGGCCGGCCAAAAACAACCTCAAAACCACCAAAAGCTGCGTGTCAATATCTGCGCCAATAGCCTCTTCATCCTCTCGTCTTGGTGTTCTACTAACTCCTATCACAGGCAACAAAGGCAAAGACGAATGGGATGATGTCAAACTGAAAACAGGACCTGCCTTTAGTGTGAGGAGATTTGACGAGAGCTACTACCAGAAAAGGTGCAGTTTGCCCACAAGCATCCTCAGTCCTGCACCCCCTGACCGTTCGAAAATGCCTTTACACAAAACCAAAACTATGTGGAGAAACGTTTCACCGACGGCCAACACCGAAATTCCAGATTTTACACCACCTGTCACCAACTCCTCAACGACGTTCACGGTATTGGGCAACAAACTGTTTCGGAGGTTTACATTCCCCGCGTTTAAACAGAGCGGGAAGGAGGCGCAGGGGGGCGCGTGTGGAGGAGATCCCGCCTCAGGTTCACCGCGAGGAATGCCGCGTTCAGAGACGTTCCCGCTGAGCACAAGACACCCGCAGGTGGGTAGCAAGCCCAGCATTGACAGTATCAGTGCAGTGAAATGCGAGTTTGACTTCAATTTTAAAACGGCCCATTCCTCTTAAACAGTATTTCTCTGAGGATCATGCGTAATAGCCAAATGTCCTTTTGGAGAGTTGCGGTGTGTGAAGGCTTCCCCCCCCCCACTTCTTTTATTCCAACACTACTAACACATTTTATTAAACGTGCCTAATTGTGATTCTAGATTAAGGACTATAGGAGATGAGTTGAATCAGGTGTGTTAGTTCTGCCTTGGGCTGGAACAAATACCTGCACACACTAGTGTTGGGAAGGGGGCGGGACAAACGCAAAGGCAGATCCACCCGGAAACCTCATGCAGCACAAATAGGATTCCTGTGCTACTGTAAAGATGATGTACATTTACTTTGAAGAACATCACTTTCATAGCTACTCATATCGGTTGTGAAATATCAATACTATACATGTCATTTCTTTAAATTGTTTTCATGGATTGCATTTCTATTTCAGTTACATTCTTGAATTGTGAAATATTAAGATGAATTAATAAATCATCGTTGGTATTTCTAAATGGAAAGTGTTTGTGTTCTTTGGAGGAGGAAAGTGTGTGTGTGTGTTTCCTCAATGTCAAGCTTCTTTGTAAGTTGTGAAATCTTCATATAACCTTGACGTCAGAATACTGGGTCATTCTGGAAAGTCTACTGAGAAAGCTATCACCTTTATACTGCGCTATGGTTATTTCATGTATTATTTATTGCCTATGTTTGTGGAAACAATGTGAAGGAGGGGGGGGGGTAGAGGTGACATGAGTATAGAGGTGTCAGAGCTGAAACGGTTGACAGACAGTTTTGACCCGATCAGCTATTATTTTCTGAGTGCGTGGCATACACTGGCAATGTCCGCTATTGCCAAATTACAAGAGATACAACATCATCTGACACATCACACATATTCATTCGTGCCGTGTGTTTATTACCGTTTAAAATCATTAGAATCATAGACACACAAAAGTCAAGGGTGTGTATTTAAGCTGTAGTATGCACAATGTCTATGACAAAGGTGTGAGAGAGCGGACACTTGCACACGCACTGCCCGGTGTTCTCAAGACTGAGTTCACACTCCGTTGTGTGTGTGGGAGAGCACGTCGCCAGACTGCCATCCACGAGCACACACACCACATCAACTGCAACCTGCCCAGAAGGAGCGAAGAGGTGGTAGCACACACCTCAGCTGCAATCACAGAGATGGAAACAGCAGCATTGCGGGACTGACTAGCTGTGGTTGCTGCTACGAAGCTTTTTGAAGGAAACTAACTTCGGGAGAGAAACTTAACTTCTTCCCCACAGCGAATCGCCTGAGTCACGCAGAGCGTCGTTTCCGGCTCCCTGTCTGTCTTAGTATGTGCAGGGAAACTCTGCTTCGCCGCCGGTGACGCTCACCAAAAGCTCTCTCATCGTCTGAATTTAGAGAGAGGAGAGAGTCTTAATTAAGCTGTACAATTTGTTTAGATAGCAGTTAACGAAACAGCCGTGACATTTTAATACGCAGCAAACCAGATGCGAACTCTCACATTCACCTGGAGATTTGCTGCATTCGCGATGATCGTGACTACGAGACACTGAGCAGCTGTATCCCTCCTCTCTCTCTTTCTACCTCCCGCTCTCTCTTTTGTCTTTTTCTCTCTCGCTCTCTCTTTGCGGGTTCACTTCAAGGCTGCCAGCCATTTATCCATTTCAGCAGTGCAATGGAGCAGCTCAGATTCAGCACCTTGGACACTGCTGGAGTTCTACTGTGTTTGTTCGGTAAGCTGTGTGTGTGTGTATGTGTGTGGCATACGATATTTTGGTCGTGACTGCACGCTGCAACCTACGTGTCTCTTTGTCTTTGTGTGTGTGTGTCTTTGTGTGTGTGTGTTTTATACGACATTTCGGTCGTGACTGCACACTGCAGCCTGCGTGTCTGTCTGTCTTTGTGTGTGTGTGCGCGCGCGCGTGCGTTTCTGTGTGTGTGTGTGAGAGAGAAAGATAAATTCCTATTGAGTTTGTGCGTAGAGGCACAGCCACCTGTTTTGACGTCAGTGCGGTGAAAAGCTGAAAAGCGCTTTATGAGAAAAAGAGTCACGTGCTTGTCATTATTAGAGCATTAGACTCACCGATATGGGCGTCCCTATGTGCTGCCCATGTCGCTAAGGCATGCAGGGGACGAGTAACTCACTCACTTGAGATCGAAGAGGTATCTTACAACCGTGTCATGTAGCTGTGTATTGTTTTACATCCGAGTGGGCAAATATACTCAAGAGAAGATTCGTTAAATGATCGGTCCGTTGTCTTTTGGGAGAAGATAAGTCCCTTTGAGCCTAATCTTTGAGTTTTTGGGCACACTGGGTTTGCTGATCATGCATGTTTGCATGTCAAGCACTAATTATTCAGTCTGCAACATCATTGACAGTAAAACCCATTCTTTCCAACCATCATTGACTGAAAATAAAGTAGTTAATTATTCTATTTAATATAGATTCTATTTTATTCTGTTCCATCTGCTGATCTCACATGTTAATAAATACTCTTAAGGATCGGACCCTTTTTTTCAATTTTCGCATAAAATGGCACCCAAGTCTAACTGCCTGTAGCTCAGGACCTGAAGCAAGGATATGCATATTCTTGATACCATTTGAAAGGAGAAACACTGAAGTTTGTGGAAATGTGAAATGTATGTAGGAGAATATAACATATTAGATCTGGTAAAAGATAAAAATAATTGTACCATCATCTTTGAAGTGCAGGAGAAAGGCCATAATGTATTATTCCAGCCCCGGCGCAATTTAGATTGTGGCCAGTAGATGGCAGCAGTGTGCGCACAAAGTTTTAGACTCATCAAATGAACCATTGTATTTCTGTTCAATATGTTGTATCAAGACTGCCCAAATGTTCCTAATTGGGTTATTAATCACTTTTTAAGTTCATAACTGCACTCTCCTCAAACAATAGCATGGTATTATTTCACTGTAATAGCTACTGTAAATTGGACAGCGCAGTTAGATTAACAATAATGTAATATTTCTGCCAATATCAGATATGTCCATGTCCTGGGAAATATTCTTGTTACTTACAACCTCATGCTAATCGCATTCGCCTACCTTAGCTCAACCGTCCGTGGGGGACCCACCAATCATGTAGAAGTTTTTAAGCATATTAATTGGAATATAGTTGACGCTAGAAAACAAAATAAACTGTTATTGATTTGCCACTCTATTCCCACTGTACTCTACACTGCTGACATGACTCTATATTTCCCTGTGTTCAGCGATCATGGTCAGGTTTACGGTCACCGCCGAGCAGGAGGGAGAGAACCTCTCCGGTCTGTCCACCAACCCGGATAAAGATATATTCGTGGTCCGAGAGAATGGGACCACCTGCCTCATGGTCGAGTTCGCTGTCCGCTTCACGGTCCCCTTCGATGTCCTCGCGCTCAACGGAATAGATGTAAGACACGACTCCGACCTGTCAGACTTCGTCTGTCTATCAACTTGAACTGACAGTGACACACTGTCCCATTTCTGTATGTAACAATTTGCTCTCATTCAGACACAAGGACACCCATGCCACGGTATTACGCACTTTGGCCTGTGCGTAAAATGATGTGCAGATCTTTTGGAAACACTGTACTGGGCTGTTGCAACAGCGTACCAGTGTGAAACAATTCATAGAAGAGTAGTCTACTGAGAATAAAACAAGTGTCTGATCGACACAATGAACCATACACGACTGAATGATCTGTTCTGTTCTTTGCAGCTTATCACGGAGAATGCGTATCTGTCTCTGCCTCGCGGGGCAGACATAGAGGGGAAATGCGGGAGCCAGGACGCCCATATACACATCTCGTGGAATGATAACGCCTACACACTCCGCATCTACTTCGTCAAGGTTTGTCCGCTACTATGAAACAGTCAGTGGGCAAGCGGATGCGATTTACAATGACCCCAAATCCTTAAGTGCTTTTACCCCCTGTGGAATTCTTGTAAAAACTCTGTTTGGGTAACATCGCCTACACATAACAGCCAGGCATAATGTTCTGCTGCTGGTGAAGATGGTAAAAAAAAAATTATTGGAAAGCAGGGAATGATCGTGTGTGTGTGTGTGTGTGTGTGTTGCAGGAAATCAGTGGCAAGGGACATGTGTGGAAAATTAGCAAAGTGCAGTTCGTTTATGACACCTCGGAGAAAACGCATTTCCTCAACCCATACAACCGTGAGTAGCAATTGTAACCCACTCAGCAATTTCTGTTTGTTTTGCGGTATGGTTTCATTGAAAAAAATATTTCACATTTGTACTAAACTGATACAATAAAGATAGACAATTCACATGGGCCTTTGGATATTTCCAAATTTAATTTGTATTTTTTCAATTTTCTTTCTACAAAACATTATTATTATTATGATGTTCCTTCTGAATATTTCTTTGGTCACTTCTGATTTATTGCAGTCATTTCGATTAGATATATTATAAACTCATTCATTTAATAGCCGTCATGACTTATTGAGGATCATGACTTAATGAGAAGCATTGATTATAAATTAAATTAACTAATATAGGCTACATTCACGTAGCCTACCCTGACCGCACCATTTTTGGATTCAATATTAATCCACATTTTAAAACTCATGATGGGACAGGCTGGAGTAAAGTTGAAAACGGAGTTATTGAAAGCAAACATTGCATTTTTTTCTGGATTTTCATCAAAGCACGTTTTGATTATACTGTAGGTCACCCTTTTTTCTGTACACGCTAATAGTGTGTCTATCGCAGTGGCCGTTTTATGTGTTTGTAAAAACACAGGGATTCCTATACCCCTTGTACATAGAGGTTTTATACTTAAGAGGTTTTAACATTTCAATACTTATTCCTAAATATTTCACAACTATTTGCTGAATAGGCTATATAGACTTTTATTTCGATATTGTGTAGCCTATAGGCCTACACATTTCTGTAACCAACTTCTATTAAAGACGTGTTTTTGTGTTTCTCTGTATGAAATGCATGCTTGTGTGTGTGTTTGTACGTACCTACTCATGTAATATGTCTCCTCATGTACTGTATCCTCCTATTCCTTCTCTCCATACAGCTGGGAAGCACACAGCCAGCACCCACCATTTGTCAGCTTTAGAGACCCCTGCTGGCCGCTCATATGTCTGTGAGGCTAAGCAGACACTCACCCTCATCTCCAGTGACCACCAGAAGGGAGTGACTGTTGCCATAAGTGACGTCCAGATCCAGCCCTTCGACATCAACTCAGATTTCATGTTCAGTGAAGGTACAGACTCTAACCTTAACTAACTGTAGTTTAACTAACTGTAATTCGAACTCTAACGTCATACAGCCATGTTCAGTGAAGGTACAGACTGTAACTCTAACGTCATACAGCCATGTTCAGTGAAGGTACAGACTGTAACCCAAACTAACTCTAGTTTAACTAACTGTAATTCGAACTCTAACGTCATACAGCCAAGTTCAGTTAAGGTACAGACTCTAACCCTAACATCATGCAGCCATGTTCAGTGAAGGTACAGACTCTAACCCTAACGTCATACAGCCATGTTCAGTGAAGGTACAGACTGAAACCCTAACGTCATACAGCCATGTTCAGTGAAGGTACAGACTCAAACCCTAACGTCATACAGCCATGTTCAGTGAAGGTGCAGACTCTAACCCAAACGTCATACAGCCATGTTCAGTGAAGGTACAGATTCTAACCCTAACGTCATACAGCCATGTTCAGTGAAGGTACAGATTCTAACCCTAATGTCATACAGCCATGTTCAGTGAAGGTACAGACTCTAACCCTAATGTCATACAACCATGTTCAGTGAAGGTACAGACTCTAACCCTAACGTCATACAGCCATGTTCAGTGAAGGTACAGACTGAAACCCTAACGTCATACAGCCATGTTCAGTGAAGGTACAGACTCTAACCCTAATGTCATACAGCCATGTTCAGTGAAGGTACAGACTCTAACCCTAACGTCATACAGCCATGTTCAGTGAAGGTACAGACTCTAACCCTAACGTCATACAGCCATGTTCAGTGAAGGTACAGATTCTAACCCTAACGTCATACAGCCATGTTCAGTGAAGGTACAGACTCTAACCCTAACGTCATACAGCCATGTTCAGTGAAGGTACAGACTCTAACCCTAACGTCATACAGCCATGTTCAGTGAAGGTACAGACTCTAACCCTAACGTCATACAGCCATGTTCAGTGAAGGTACAGACTGAAACCCTAACGTCATACAGCCAGGTTCAGTGAAGGTACAGACTCTAACCCTAACGTCATACAGCCATGTTCAGTGAAGGTACAGACTGTAACTCTAACGTCATACAGCCATGTTCAGTGAAGGTACAGACTGTAACCCAAACTAACTCTAGTTTAACTAACTGTAATTCGAACTCTAACGTCATACAGCCAAGTTCAGTTAAGGTACAGACTCTAACCCTAACATCATGCAGCCATGTTCAGTGAAGGTACAGACTCTAACCCTAACGTCATACAGCCATGTTCAGTGAAGGTACAGACTCTAACCATAATGTCATACAGCCATGTTCAGTGAAGGTACAGACTCTTACCCTAACATCATACAGCCATGTTCAGTGAAGGTACAGACTGAAACCCTAACGTCATACAGCCATGTTCAATGAAGGTACAGATTCTAACCCTAACGTCATACAGCCATGTTCAATGAAGGTACAAACTGTAACCCTAACGTCATACAGCCATGTTCAGTGAAGGTACAGACTCTAACCCTAACGTCATACAGCCATGTTCAGTGAAGGTACAGACTGTAATCCTAACGTCATACAGCCATGTTCAGTGAAGGTACAGACTGTAATTCTAACGTCATACAGCCATGTTCAGTGAAGGTACAGACTGAAACTCTAACGTCATACAGCCATGTTCAGTGACGATACAAATAGAACAACAACCTACAGTAGTACTCCCCTCAATTTGCAAATGTTTTACACATCTCAAATGTATATCCCAGTATCAAAAAGTTTGTCATCTTGAGGAGAGATCTGACACTAGTGAGGATGATGGTGATGACAGTTTGCCGTAAAGTAGTATTGGAGAAGTTATCTCACAACCCCTACAAACTGCACTCTCCCTGCTCCCTTCATCTCCCTCTCCCTCACCCTTCTCTCTCTCTGGGGGCTGGGGGATGTTACTGCTTATTGAAGAGCAGAGCTGCAGAGAGGGATGGAGGGAGGATGAAAGAGAGGAAAGAGAGTAGAGGAGAAAGCGAGAGAGGTCATTAGGACTTTATTGCTGTAGTTATATCCCTGTCCTCAATGCAGACTTTAGACTTTAGTTCTATAGTTCTGTCATGACTCTCTCTCCTGGGTGAGGATCAGAGGCGCCAGATCAGCTTGGCACATGGCAGGGCAGATAGCTCAAACCCCCCGAGGGGAGTTGGGATGGTTTTATGACTTAACGCCGGTTGTAAACTTTCTCTCTCTTGCACTGCAGTACGGAGAAGTTAAAAATACTTTAGTTACAACAGAGAGACTTTGCCAAAACTTCAAACATCAAACAATGAACATTGGGACAATATATTTCAATATCCAAATGTTGGGAATTATGAGATATAATATGGAAAATGTATGTATATTTTGTGATATCATTAAAATGATCAGAAAGACTGTATTACAAGATAACTATAACTCTGAAAGTGTACACGTCCTAGTGATCAGATTTGCTTCTAAATGTTGTATAAAACAAATGATTAAGTATAAGAATACTTTTGAAAAGATAGAAAAATGATTTTATCCTTCTAAATGAAATAACTGCTTTTCATATAAACCTGGGCCAAGTCCGTAACCACGCCCATGTGAGCACAGACGTTGTGTCAACATGATGGAACCACCTTTCCGACCAGAGTGCTTAAAAGGACTCGCGGAAGAATTAACATATTAGACCAAGCAGGTGGATGGTGTAACCTGGACGTCACAAAATGGTTAAAACTACAAGACCAGAAAATATTAAGACCCTCTGAAACTCTTGACAATTAAATAAGTTGAAGAAGTTGAGGTCTAAGTGTTGTTGTTTATTAGTTTACTCCGATTGGGGGAGGGGTGGTAGGGTTTGGGGGGAATAATAAAGGTTTATTCAAAAGAAAAAGTATGTATGTCTATATAGGTATGTGTATGTATATATATGCATATGTACAGTGGGCTCCAAAATGACTGGCACCCCTGACTGGCAATGCACAAACAATGCTTAACCTGTTGATGCTCTGGGGGCGCTATTTCATTTTTGGATGACAAACGTTCCCGTTTTAAACAAGATATTTTGTCACAAAAAGATGCTCGACTATGCATATAATTGATAGCTTTCGAAAGAAAACACTCTGACGTGTCCAGAACTACCAAGATATTTTCTGTGCGTGCCCTAGAACGTGAGCTTCAGGCAAAACCAAGATGAGACGGCATCCAGGAAATGAGCAGGATTTTTGAGGCTCTGTTTTCCATTGTCTCCTTATATGGCTGTGAATGCGAGAGGAATGAGCCTGCCCTTTCTGTCGTTTCCCCAAGGTGTCAACAGCATTGTGACGTATTTGTAGGCAGATCATTGGAAGATTGACCATAAGAGACCACATTTACCAGGTGTCCGCCCGGTGTCCTGCGCCGAAATTGGTGCGCAAAAGACAGCTGCCAGTATTTTTCCATGGGATACAGAGAGGAAAGCAAGCTTCCACGAACTGCATATCAATGAAGAGATATGTGAAAAAACACCTTGAGGATTGATTCCAAACAACGTTTGCCATGTTTCGGTCGATATTATGTAGTTAATCCGGAAAAAGTTTCACGTTGTAGGTGACTGAATTTTCGGTTCGTTTCGGTAGCCAGACGCAATGTAGAAAACGGAACGATTTCTCCTACACACAGACGCTTTCAGGAAAAACTGCGCATTTGGTATGTAACTGAGAGTCTCCTCATTGAAAACATCAGAAGCTCTTCAAAGGTAAATGATTTTATTTATTTGGTTATCTGGTTTTTGTGAAAATGTTGCGTGCTAAATGCTACTCAAAATGCTATGCTAGCTTTGCATACTCTTACACAAATTAGTCAATTTCTATGGTTCAAAAGCATATTTTGAAAATCTGAGATGACAGTGTTGTTAAGAAAAGGCTAAGCTTGAGAGCAGACGCATTATTTTCATTTTATTTGCGATTTTCAGAAATCGTTAACGTTGCGTTATGCTAATGAGCCTGAGGCTTTAGTCACGATCCCGGATCCGGGATGGGGAGTTCCAAGAGGAAATATAGAGATAATCTCAAAATACCAACATGTGAGAAATACTGTACTTTATTAATGTTTCAATGGACCCAACCAAAATTATTTATTGATTTAGTTAAAAATCAATGTCCTCCAAATAAAGGTTTCACAATTAATGGCACCCTTAGAGATTATTGTAAATAGCATCTACCAAAATTAAACCACAAATTAAATTCCACTTATTTAAGTTTATCTAAGTCTTAAGGAACTATATTGAGCCATTACATCACTTCCTGTTTCACTAGGATATAAAAATGAGGTAACACACATGCAATATCCCACTGTCATCCAACACCATGAAGAAAACAGAAGAACTAGCAGTTCAAAAGAGACAGATGGTCATAGACCTTCAGAAATCTGGTAATGGCTACAAGAAAATCCACAAACGATTGAATATACCACTGAGCACTGTCAGGGCAATTATTAGAAAATTCAAAAGATATGGAACAGTTGAAAACCTCATGGGTGGAGGACGCAAATGCATTTTGCCCCCCAGGATAGGGAAAAGGATGGTGAGAGAAGCAACTAAATCCCCAAGAATCACTGTGAAAGAATTGCAGGCCTTGGTGGTGTCTTGGGGTCACCAGGTCTCAAAAAGCACCATCAGATACCACCCCACAGGCTCTTTGGAAGCGTTGCCAGAAGAAAGCCCTCTCTGACCCCAAGACACAGACGCAAGCGCTTAGAGTTTGCCAAACGTCATTTAATTTATGACTGGAAGAAGGTGCTCTGGTCAGATGAGACCAAAATGGAACGTTTTACAGCATCAGCATGTTTGGCGTCGAAACAGATGCATACAAGGAGAGGCACCTCATACCCACGGTGAAATATGGAGGGGGGTCAGTGATGTTTTGGGGCTGTTTTAATTCCAGAGGTCCAGGGGCACTGGTTAAGATTGATGGCATAATGAATTCTACCAAGTATCAGGCAATTCTGGCTGACAATCTGGTTTCCCCTGGCAGAAGACTGGGACTTGGCCCTAGGTGGTCCTTCCAACAAGACAATGACCTGAAACATACCTCAAGATCCACACAGAAATGGTTCTGTGAGAACAAAATCAATGTTCTGCCGTGGCCATGTCAGTCGCCAGACCTCAATCCAATCAAAAACCTGTGGGCTGAGTTGAAGAGGGGCAGTTGATAAGCGCAAACCCAAGAATGTGAAGGATCTTGAAAGGATCTGCATAAAGGAATGATCCAAAATCCCTCCAAATGTGTTCCTTAACCTTGTCAAACATTACAGGAAAAGACTCCATGCTGTTATCCTTGCCAGAGGTGGTTGCACTAAGTACTAAATGAGGAGTGCCAATAATTATGAAACCTTGATTTTGGTTAAATTTATTTTGTATTAAATAATTGAATGATTTTGGTTGGTTCCATTGAAACATTAATAAAGTACAGTATTTCTCGCATGTTGGTATTTTGAGTTTATCTTTATAATTATATTGTTTATATTTTTTTAAGTATTGCCAGTCAGGGGTGCCATTAATTTTGGAGCCCACTGTATATGGATATATATATTTAGCCCCCAAAAATATATGGGGGGTTGGAAATGATGCAGACAATTACATTGATGGAAGCAACAATCTTTCCGCAATATTAAGCTGATCCAATCCTTTAGAGAGAAAAAATAAAAAAAATAAGTTGAAGACTAGACCAATACATTCCCAGTCTGCAGCTGGTATGTAAAGTAGTCTAGGACAATTGACCAAGACGAGAGGGAAGAACAGATCTCTCTCACCATCACAGGTACCTCTGAGGTATCTATGCATAAAAAACAGAGGGAAGTACAGATCCCTGTGAACACCGCATGGTACACCTCTGATGTATATTCTAACGAACATTCAGCGACAAAGAAGCCTACAACTAAGGACATTGTGACCTCTGGTGGACAACCAGAGACTTACATCGAACTACTTGCCGTAGACGGATAGAGTGATTTCAACAGAAAGACATCAGAGAAAGACATCTACACTTAAATATATGTTTCACTTCTAATCCGAATGAGCGATTGTTAGGGTGCTAAATATTCATATTTGCGGTGAGCATAGTTTCCAAATGTATGTACGATAAGTCCACTTTCTTTGTCTATCCTGCTCTTTATCTTTCCCCACCCCTTTCCATTGTGTAATAGGTCATCATATCGGTTTAGTCCACTAGGGACTTTTCATGTGCATTATGTTAGTAATTGATAACCTATACCGTGTATGTTTCTGTGTTTCTGTGTGATCATTTAGTTAGTTAGTTAGTAAATAAATAGTTAAGCCAATTTGTGTATTGCTGATTCATCACTGAGGCTAGTGTTCTTGCGGATTAAGATATTTGTGACGTTCAGAATGAGACTGATATGAGAAAATAATTGAATGATGACTGGTATGATATTGATATATTCTTGAGTTAATTCGGGAAACAATAACTCATTAAATAAACTTTTCCCGTGGTGCCCCAAATTACTAAGGAATCAATTGTTTCATAATGTATTTAATCAAGTAATAATTTAACTTTGGAGGTAATTATTTGATGAATAGCAGTCATCACATTAATGATAGTCACGTCACGACAATTCTATACTGTGACCTCTACAGGCGATCATGCTTCTCTCCCTGGACGGCAGTAAACTACACTGTTTTTTGCTACAGTACCCTTCAACTATAGTGTTTATTAACCCGTGGTATACAGAAGCTTTTCATCTGGCACACATTCTGTAAGATCCGCTAACCACCAGAGAGCAGTCCACCAATGATGACGTAAACAATCGAGTAAATACATCCTATGATCCAGGAATTAATTTACAGTACATGTAAAAATACAGATCACTTAGCTAATATGAACAAAATTATTTTAAGGCCCTGACTGTTATGGCCCTGACTGCCCTTAAATGTGACTCTTTCTAATTTAGAGACCAGTGAGACTCTGTTTCTGGGACATTTTGACCTCATATCATTAAATGTTGACATTTGACCTGTTATTAATCAGTGATGTCACGTTAATGCTCTCTCGTAAAGGAGAACCTTCTCACTGTGGGGATGGGAAAAAATTAAGGGATGTGACTGACAAGCAAACCCATGTTTAATTTCCCAGTTAGTTAAAGTTAAGGTTAGGATTAGGGTTAAGGTTAGGGTTTAGAGTTTACGGTTTAGAGTTTAGGGTTGCAGGCCAGTAGCTTTAGTTGCACATGTGTGGATAGAACTGTGTGTGTGTGTGTGTGTGTGTGTGTGTGTGTGTGTGTGTGTGTGTGTGTGTGTGTGTGTGTGTGTGTGTGTGTGTGTGTGTGTGTGTGTGTGTGTAGGGGTAGGTAGCATGTATTTGAATGCTCTTTTGAGCTTATTTGACACATGAACACATCAGTGACAGTTGATTTAATGCAAGGCATTGCATGGCAACAGACAGACAAAAACATACACAAACACACACACACACACACACACACACACACACAGTTCTAATCTATTCACACATGAATGTGTTGTGTGTGTGTGCGTGTGTGTGTGTGTGTGTCTACCTGCAGCCTATAAGTGCATCACGGACCAGAGGGAACAGCTGGAGGAGACTCTTCCTCTGATCCTGGGCTTCATCCTGGGCCTCATCATTGTCATCACACTGTCCGTCTACCACTTCCACCTTAAACTGACCGCTGCCACTCAGTCTCAGCTGCCTTGCGACCGATCCATGTACAACAACATGTAAGGAACTGGACATTTAAACAGCCACTGTACCACAAATCTCCCTGGTCAAGAGGAATATGTAAGAAATCAGATATTATCATCACAATAGTACAACTCCATGTTCAAGGTAATAGGACATTGAAACAAGCACAATGTGATGTTCAAGGTAATAGGACATTGAAACAAGCACAACTTCATGTTCAAGGTAATAGGACATTGAAACAAGCACAACTCCATGTTCAAGGTAATAGGACATTGAAACAAGCACAACGTGATGTTCAAGGTAATAGGACATTGAAACAAGCACAACGTGATGTTCAAGGTAATAGGACATTGAAACAAGCACAATGTGATGTTCAAGACATTACAACCACTATACTATAAAATCAAGACAACATGACCACTCTCCATTCAAGGATTGGACATTAGAACAACAATCATTGACTACAATTATAACCGCAACGCTCCTGCCTCTCCAAAGTCAAACCAACGTGACTTCCCCTGCTCTGAACTTCACCATATATTGGAGAGTATGCCAGAACTTGATGGAGGCCTAACTTGCAATATGGCTAACTTGAGATATGCTTTTGAGTAAAACCATGCATTGAAGTCAATTGGAGACTTGCGCAACATTTGATTTGCGCACAGAGATTTTTCAGTTAGCATTCCACCCATAGATGGTGTTCTGTTGTTTGTGTCCATAAATCGTGGTTATGTGGAGAAGCCTGCAGTTTGTCCATCCCCTGTCTCTCTCTGTCTTTCCTGTGAACATGCTGCAAAACAAGTTGTGAAAGTGGAGAGTGTTGTGCTGTGTGGAGGTGTTTCAACAACCTTCAGAAATCATGAAAAATAAATAATTGCAGGCAGTGTATTTACATTGGTTTGATGGATCCTTTTCCAGATCTCATTTTATGGAATTATATCAAGAAAAAATATGAAATATGTAAATAAAACAAATAAAACATGTTCTGTAAAAAACTTGCAAAGAAATTATGTAATAATTTATCTTCAATCAGAATGTCAGAAGAACAAAGTGTATCATTGTGAAAGAAATGTGCGATATTTAAGCTTCAAAAATAATAAATGTACAATATTTTCAGAAAGAACTATGCTAATGCAAACTTTAATGTTCACTGAAATAAATTTCCTAGGAGATGTCCTAAACCTGCGTAGGTCTGTTTTCACGTTGTTTTGTGTATGCCCATATTAAACTGGTTAGCTATACTTTTGGACAACTTTTGTGTTTTTTATTTTACCATTATTTTACCAGGTAAGTTGACTGAGAACCCATTCTAATTTACAGCAACAACCTGGGGAATAGTTACAAGAGAGAGGGGAGGATGAATGAGCCAATTGTAAACTGGGGATGATTAGGTGACCATGATGGTATGAGGGATGGCTTGGGAATTTAGCCAGGACACCGGGGTTAACACCCCTACTCTTACAATAAGTGCCATGGGATCTTTTAATGACCACAGAGTCAGGATACCCGTTTAATGTCCCACCTGAAAGACGGCAACCTACGCAGGGCAATGTCCCCAATCACTGCCCTGGGGCATTGGGAAAGGGTGCCTCCTACTGGCCCTCCAACTTTAATTTTCTCTGATTGTTGGATAAGTATGCCTGTTGTAAAATATATTTCAGTGGCCTGTTTTTCAAGTTTCAGTAGCCCTGTGTTACAGAACATGAAAACAAAACATGGAATATTGTCACACTAAATGGACTTAAAATCTAAAAGAGATGGGTTACTTTCATAATACTAATTGAAGTCCCAACCATGAGTCTTCCACGGGAGCGGTTGACTGAGCCCGGGTGATCAATGCTCCTGTCGGGCGTGGCATGGCCCAGTCATCGAGGCGAAGATGGGGTATTCATCTCGACGTATGACTCTGGGCCTTCAGAACAAACGCGATATGAGTAAGTCAAATTGAAAATAAATGGAGCATCTGTGGCATCCACACCTCCTTGTTTGAACACCACAGACATCATCATGAATCACGTCACCACTGACACAAGTCATCAAACTCCGAGCCCTTTACCTGGTGTTCGTTTCGCTCTGAAGTCCCATACATCTTTCCTTGGTTTGTCACTTTGCACAGACTGAATGAATGACATTTTAATGAATGAATGAAATCAGCAGCTGGCAACCCATCCCTTATGAGATTAATTGACACATAAACAAACATTACAATAATAATAATTCTTCTGGTGTTCTTTGCAGTGCGCTTTGCATGAAGAGTGAAATAATAAAATAAAAATCAATAAGTAACAAATAGTAAATAAGGTTATCCAAACAATAATTTTAAATACAGAAAAATTCAACAGAAGGCATTTGAACCCAGTCTGGCACAAAGAGAAGATTGATGTGAGAGAAAGGCCTAATGGCCTGTTACGCCTACCCTTTTTAGCAGTGAGGAACAAACAAAGCCTATACAGAATCCATTGTCTTTCTACTGTTTTATGGGTGACAGTTGAAGGGGGGAATTAGCGTGGGTGGTTATCTGGTTGGTCTGGTGGTGTACAATCAGGGCCAGAGTCACAGTGGGCCTAGTTTGGTTCACTGCTAGTTTATTTACAGCTGTGGTTAAGGTGACTTCCTGTGAAAGATGAGTTTTATTATCCTGGGTCAAACCAAATGAATATCCTATTATAGTTCCACACAGGAACAGAGCTAGTAGGAGAGAAAGCTATGACCTCATATATCGTCTAGTCATGTGATGTGTATATATACATCTTTCAGTTCATTTAGTTCAGGGGTGTCAAACTCCTTCCATGGAGGGCCTCGTGTCTGCAGGTTTTTATCTTCCTTCAATTAAGACCTAGACAACCAGGTAAAGGGAGTTCCTTACTAATCAGTGACCTTAATTCATCAATCAAGTACAAGGGTGGAGTGAAAACTCACAGGGATGGTCTCAGCCCAGGTAGCCTAGTGGTTAGAGTGTTGGGCCAGTACCCGAAAGGTTGCTGGATCGAATCCGAGCTGACAAAGATACAGTGAGAGAAATAAGTATTTGATCCCCTGCTGATTTTGTACTTTTGCCCACTGACAAAGAAATGATCAGTCTATAATTTTAATGGTAGGTTTATTTGAACATTGAGAAGAATCCTGAAAATCCATTTCAAAAATGTTATAAATTGATTTGCATTTTAATGAGGGTAATAGGTATTTGACCCCCTCTCAATCAGAAAGATTTCTGGCTCCCAGGTGTCTTTCATACAGGTAACGAGCTGAGATTAGGAGCACAGGGACCAAAGAGCTCTCCAAGGATGTCAGGGACAAGATTGTAGACCTACACAAGGCTGGAATGGGCTACAAGACCATCGCCAAGCAGCTTGGTGAGAAGGTGACAACAGTTGGTGCGATTATTCGCAAATGGAAGAAACGCAAAAGAACTGTCAATCTCCCTCGGCCTGGGACTCCATGCAAGATCTCACCTCGTGGAGTTGCAATGATCATGAGAACGGTGAGGAATCAGCCCAGAACTACACAGGAGGATCTTGTCAATGATCTCAAGGCAGCTGGGACCATAGTCACCAAGAAAACAATTGGTAACACACTACGCAAGGTCCCCCTGCTCAAGAAAGCACATATACAGTGGGGCAAAAAAGTATTTAGTCAGCCACCAATTGTGCAAATACTCCCACTTAAAAAGATGAGAAAGGCCTGTAATTTTCATCATAGGTACACTTCAACTATGACAGACAAAATGAGAGAAAAAAATCTAGAAAATCACATTGTAGGATTTTTAATGAATTTATTTGCAAATTACGGTGGAAAATAAGTATTTGGTCACCTACAAACAAGCAAGATTTCTGGCTCTCACAGACCTGTAACTTCTTCTTTAAGAGGCTCCTCTGTCCTCCACTCGTTACCTGTATTAATGACACCTGTTTGAACTTGTTATCAGTATAAAAGACACCTGTCCACAACCTCAAACAGTCACACTCCAAACTCCACTATGGCCAAGACCAAAGAGCTGTCAAAGGACACCAGAAACAAAATTGTAAACCTGCACCAGGCTGGGAAGACTGAATCTGCAATAGGTAAACAGCTTGGTTTGATGAAATCAACTGTGGGAGCAATTATTAGGAAATGGAAGACATACAAGACCACTGATAATCTCCCTCGATCTGGGGCTCCACGCAAGATCTCACCCCGTGGGCTCAAAATGATCACAAGAACAGTGAGCAAAAATCCCAGAACCACACGGGGGGACCTATTGAATGACCTGCAGAGAGCTGGGACCAAAGTAACAAAGCCTACCATCAGTAACGCACTACGCCGCCAGGGACTCAAATCCTGCAGTGCCAGACGTGTTCCTCTGCCAGTACATGTCCAGGCCCGTCTGAAGTTTGCTAGAGAGCATTTGGATGATCCAGATGAAGATTGGGAGAATGTCATATGGTCAGATGAAACCAAAATAGAACTCAACTCGTCGTGTTTGGAGGACAAAGAATGCTGAGTTGCATCCAAAGAACACCATACCTACTGTGAAGCATGGGGGTGGAAACATCATGCTCTGGGGCTGTTTTTCTGCAAAGGGACCTGGACGACTGATCCGTGTAAAGGAAAGAATGAATGGGGCCATGTATCGTGAGATTTTGAGTGAAAACCTCCTTCCATCAGCAAGGGCATTGAAGATGAAATGTGGCTGGGTCTTTCAGCATGACAATGATCTCAAACACACCGCCCGGGCAACGAAGGAGTGGCTTCGTAAGAAGCATTTCATGGTCCTGGAGTGGCCTAGCCAGTCTCCAGATCTCAACCCCATAGAAAATCTTCGGAGGGAGTTAAAAGTCTGTGTTGCCCAGCAACAGACCCAAAACATCACTGCTCTAGAGGAGATCTGCATGGAGGAATGGGCCAAAATAGCAGCAACAGTGTGTGAAAACCTTGTGAAGACTTACAGAAAACGTTTGACCTCTGTCATTGCCAACAAAGGGTATATAACAAAGTATTGAGATAAACTTGTGTTATTGACCAAATACTTATTTTACACCATAATTTGCAAATAAATTCCTTAAAAACCCTACAATGTACAATTTTTTTTCTCATTTTGTCTGTCATAGTTTGTGTACCTATGATGAAAATTCCAGGCCTCTCTCATCTTTTGAATTGGGAGAACTTGCACAATTCGTGGCTGACTAAATACATTTTGCCCCACTGTACATGCCCATCTGAAGTTTGCCAATGAACATCTGAATGATTCAGAGGACAATTGGGTGAAAATGTTGTGGTCAGATGAGACCAAAATGGAGCTCTTTGGCATCAACTCAACTCGCCGTGTTTGGAGGAGGAGGAATGTTGCCTATGACCCCAAGAACATCATCCCCACCGTCAAACATGGAGGTGGAAACATTATGCTCTGGGGGTGTTTTTCTGCTAAGGAGACAGGACAACTTCACCGCATCAAAGGGACGATGGATGGGGCCATGTACTGTCAAATCTTGGGTGAGAACCTCCTTCCCTCAGCCAGGGCATTGAAAATGGGCCGTGGATGGGTATTCCAGCATGACAATGACCCAAAACACACGGCCAAGGCGATAAAGGAGTGGCTCAAGAAGAAGCACATTAATGACTTGGAGAAGATCTGCAAGGACAAAATCCTGAGATGTGTGCAAACCTGGTGGCCAGCTACAAGAAACGTCTGACCTCTGTGATTGCCAACAAGGGTTTTTCCACCAAGTACTAATACTAAGTAATGTTTTGCAGAGGGGTCAAATACTTATTTCCCTCATTAAAATGCAAATCAATTTATAGCATTTTTGACATGCGTTTTTCTGTATTTTTTTGTTGTTCTTCTGTCTCTCACTGTTCAAATAAACCTACCATTAAAATTATAGTGGGCAAACGTACAAAATCAGCAGGGGATCAGATGCTTTTTTCCCTCACTGTACAAATCTGTCGTTCTGCCTGAGCAAGGCAGTTAACCCACTGTTCCCCGGGCGCCGAAGACGTGGATGTCGATTATGGGAGGCCTCACAACTCTCTGATTCAGAGGGGTTGGGTTAAATGTGGAAGACACATTTCAGTTGAATGCATTCCGTTGTACAACTGACTTGGTATCCCCCTTTCTCTCCGTGGAATGAGTTTGACACATGTGCTTTAGTTGTTTTAACTACAGAGGCAAGGCTATTGTTGCTACACCAGAGTCCGCTGAAGTGTCCCGCTAAACGTTATTAGCCCAACATTGAAGAATGTTTTGGGTCATATTCAATTTAAAATCCATGGTTTGGTGTTATCAGGGATGTACAACAAACATAATTCTTGTTCATCTGTAGTGTGGGCAAAGTGGGATGTAGCCTAAACAAGCAAGCAACTAGCGGCGATAGGACATTTCAGCAACATGGACAGTGATGAATTGGGAACCTTGAGATCTGACATTCAGAACCACAGGACAGTGGACAGTAATGCAGCTACAAAGGAAGCAATACGCCTGCAGGGCAAGACTCCCACACCAAAATCCACATTTCACTTCAAATATAAACCTTTAGAATTGTGAATTGTGGGGATTAAATATGCAATTATTTGAAATGAATTGAACTATTCTTGATTCTACTGTATAGGTCTACATGCAGGAATGTATATTTGAATTCATTCACCCTGTAAATGTCTGATTGTGTGTTTAAAGGCCCTCAAATTAACCCTGGGTTTGTACAGGTGAGAATGTGGAGAAACATGCTTCGCTTGTCAATGTTTTGATTAGCTTTTTTAATCAAAACCAGTTTCACTGATAACAAACATGCAATATCACTGTACAAGCAACACCATGGATAGTAGTACCCATTCAAGTCCCCCAATAGTAGTCAAGGATAAGCCAGCTCACACACACAAACACACACACATGTTCATATTTACATATCACAGTGAATGATGGATAAAAATGATATGGGGTTACACTGCTCTCTAGTCCAATCTGAACTGAGAATCAGATTGCGGCACAGTCCCTGTGTGTGTGTGTGTGTGTGTGTGTGTGTGTGTGTGTGTGTGTGTGTGTGTGTGTGTGTGTGTGTGTGTATGTGTGTAAGATAAGAAACAGATAACAGCCAAGTTGTGTGAGAGTGGAAAATAAAACCTTTTATCACCGTGTGTGTCAGACTGAGAAGCTCAGATATTGCTGTAGCAGTCTTGTATGTGTTGAATTCATAGGAGTGTGGTGATGGGTAAAGAAAATGGCTCTGTTTCAAATAAACTCTTCCTGCCCATCCACTCAAACAGTACTATGTGTGACTTGTGTTAAATTACATTGTCAAAAGATGAATACATTGGTGATGATAGATACGTTTGGGGTATTGCTTGTATGATATAACCAATATCACTGTCTGTCTGGCTGTTGATATTTATAAATGTAAATCAAAAAGAAAGGCCACACTACCAAAAAATAAACCTTCAATTGAAAAAAATAAATACAAACTTTAAAACAGCATACAACATTCTGGCATTACGTGTTTTTACAAACTCAATGGAGATTCTCTCTACAAATGTGGGATAATAAATATATTCAGGTTTATTTTTGTAACAGTTAAGAGTTGGTTTATTTGGGATATCTCCTAAATTCTTAATCAAAAATGTATTATTATTATAAACAGTAAGAAATATCTTCGCAGAAACTCTGATTTATATGTAATACTGCCCATATCCCAATAGTTACTACACAATAAAATACTTCAAATTATCAAAACTGTACAGAAAAACTGTCTCTAAAATACATTTTCACTATTAGTGTGAGACGAGAGAAGTGAAGAGTGCGATGTTTAATTCCACCAATAGGAGAACAGCCTGTCTTCCATTCAGACTAAGACGCACCCATACCGCTCCCACTATGACATCACCAAACGCTGCTTCCTGATTGTTCTGAGATCGACTGCTCATATCTGGGGCGGTTGGCATGTCTCATGGGTCCCTCAACATGGCGGCCAGCCAGGCAGTCTCAGCCAATCACCTCACACCATCTACGCTCTAGTCAATGGTTACTACAGTATAACCCTACAGACAAGAAGAGAGGAAACTGCACCTGGACCACCCACCCTACAAATCTCTACTGGTCTAACAGCCTAGAGAATCCAAAGAGTTCAAACCAAGAGGCTAATCTTCTTTGCATTTGGCTCCAAGACAGGCAGCAAGTCGGCCACAGAAGACTGAGACTCCTACAGTATATTTCCCTATACTTCAGTGTTGAACTTTATATAGTGTTTCTCAAAATAGTGGATATCACATTTTTCTTTAATCTTTTCTTTGTAAACAATTCCTCAAGCTAAACTACTGCACGGTTACAGGTGTGAGCATTTGTTTTAGTGGCGTAGTCTCTCAGGTCAGGTGTGTGTTTGTTTGGCAAGGTGTGGAGCGCCGCCCTGGTGGCGGGAGGTCAGGTCAGCGGTGGCGGTAGTGCCTCATTAGGGGGACGATGCAGGATGGGGGACCCGACAGCTTGAGGAAGGGGTGCTGGAGCAGCTCCTGGGCTGTGGCTCGCTGAGACGGCTCTCTAACCAACATCAGGCCCAGGAAAGCCCTCAGCACCGACGATACCTGACAGAGAGAGAGGGAACACATGACTCATTATTTGACTTAGGGGATAACTGACATGAATCCACATTTCTGTAAATGTGCCAATTCAGTCATGAAATAGATTAGCCCTGCTGACCTTGTGTGATTCCTTTAGCCGTGGGGGCAGGTTGTCTCGTATCCTCCTCATGGCCTGTAGAGGGGGTTCGTTAAAGTACGGGGGTTCCCCATCGATCATCTCTATCACCATGATGCCCAGCGACCAGATATCCACCTAGCAGGCAGCGTGAATGCTACTATTATACACAACAATAAACGTTTGAATGTGATACTTGTCAATGTGTGTCCTTACCTCCGTGCCGTAGGGTAACCGTGAGATGACCTCTGGTGCCATCCAGTAGGGCGTGCCCACCAGAGACTTCCTCTTGGGCACCTCTTTGGACACTTGGGCGCAGAAGCCAAAGTCCGACAGCTTGATCTGTGAGAACAGAACATATTTGGTTGATCATCTGTGTATCTATGGGAATTTTCTGAACACTTTTGTACATGGGGACATATAAATGACAGATTTTTATCTTCATTGATTTTACATTTTGGATGTGTGCTTCCTTTTTATCGGAAAACATTTTTGGGTATGAATATTAACTTTATTTTCTAAATGTTCTAATATTTAACTTCTGTCCATGTAATAATTATAAGGGAAACTGGGGTTGAAGAGGTTTCATATAAGCCACTCTAATCCTGCTTCTATTATCCCTTAATTAGCCAACCATCCATCACGTTCCAGCAGCTCGTTAAGAGGCATTAGGCAGGCTTTAATTAATAGGTACTGGGTGCTAATTGATTATGAATTGTTTCTCCTCTCTCTCCAGTCCTGCAGTCAGAGGCACTTGAGGAGATCGTACTGTACTGCATCACTGGCAGTAGCCCAGAAATATGGAGCCATGTACTGTAACACAGAGGTCAGTGTGAGAGTGTAGGGCAGTGTTTTCATGCAACATTGTGTCATTTGACATCATGTCCATTACTGGTTGTCATGGTAACACTATTAGGCTTTAGTTGTATCACAATAGGTAGTGGACACAACCCACCACTGAAGCCAACATTTGGAGTCCTACAATGATACAAGGCCAGTTAGTTCTGTACATGATTAAATAAGTTAGTCCAGAATCCATGTGGTCTTACCCGTCCATCGCTGGTCAGGAGAATAGAATCACTCTTGATGTCTCTGTGGATGACTCCCTGTATGTGGAGGTACGATAGAGCCCTCAACACCAACACACACACTGTGGCTATCTGCTCCTCATTCATCCTGAAACACACACACACACACGGGTTAGGATGGCGGTAGGAGACGACACACACACACACGGGTTAGGATGGTGGTAGGAGACGACACACACACACACGGGTTAGGATGGTGGTAGGAGATGACACACACATACACACGGGTTAGGATGGCGGTAGGAGATGACACACACATACACACGGGTTAGGATGGTGGTAGGAGACGACACACACACGGGGTAGGATGGTGGTAGGAGACGACACACACACACACACAGACGGGGTAGGATGGCGGTAGGAGACGACACACACACACACACGGGTTAGGATGGCGGTAGGAGACGACACACACACACACGGGTTAGGATGGAGGTAGGAGACGACACACACACACACGGGTTAGGATGGTGGTAGGAGACGACACACACACAAGGGTTAGGATGGTGGTAGGAGATGACACACACACACGGGTTAGGATGGCGGTAGGAGACGACACACACACACACGGGTTAGGATGGTGGTAGGAGACGACACACACACACACGGGTTAGGATGGTGGTAGGAGACGACACACACACACACACGGGGTAGGATGGTGGTAGGAGACGACACACACACATGGGGTAGGATGGTGGTAGGAGGCGACACACACACACGGGTTAGGATGGTGGTAGGAGACGACACACACACACGGCTTAGGATGGCTGTAGGAGACGACACACACACACACTATTGCAATTGTGTTTCTCCTCAATGTTCCTATGAAAAAGCTAATTATACTAGGAAGAATGTAGGACATCGTAGGAGCATGAAATTCATGCCGATAACTGTGTAGTGTTTTCTGTGTGTGTGTGGTCCCATATGGACTGGGGGGTAAACTATTCATCTGGCTGAACTCCACAGAACATTAACATGAAGCTCCAGCTGGTGTGAACCTCCCCCATCACACACACACACACACACACACACACACACACACACACACACACACACACACACACACACACACACACACACACACACACACACACACACACACACACGCACACACACACACACATCCCCTCCAGCACTGTCTTCACTATCCTGTCTCACTCCACAGGAATCAATTGTCTTGCCATTTGCTTACAACAAGGAACTCTCAACACAAACGCACACACAAAGACACCCCTCCCATGGTAGATCGCATCAGGTTTTATTGTCACACATATATGCATTGAGAATTACAATAGATAAATGAGGCTTCAGGGAATGGAAAAACAATCTAGAGAAGGGGAGGTTGATGTGTAGACAAAGGAGATTGAATGCTTCCCACACACAGGTGTGTGTGTGTGTGTGTTTGTGTGTGTGTGTGTGTGTGTGTGTGTGTGTGTGTGTGTGTGCGTGCGTGCGTGCGTGTGTGTGTGTGCGCATGTTCTATTCAGCTCTCCAAATTGAACAGTAATTTAGGCAACAAAAGAGCCGACTGAATTAGATTTGTATATATTCTGATTGCAAAAGTGTGGACTTTTCTCTACATCTCATGACTTCACACCGACAGGGACGCCACTGACGCAACCGTGTTAATATCACCCGTCACGGCGCCACACAATACTGACACACGCCCTGACACACGCCCTGACACACGCCCTGACACACACCACACAATGTTGACACGCCCTGACACACGCCCTGACACACGCCCTGACACACGCCCTGACACACGCCCTGACACACACCACACAATGTTGACACGCCCTGACACACGCCCTGACACACGCCCTGACACACACCATACAATGTTGACACGCCCTGACACACGCCCTGACACACGCCCTGACACACACCACACAATGTTGACACGCCCTGACACACGCCCTGACACACGCCCTGACACACACCACACAATGTTGACACGCCCTGACACACGCCCTGACACACGCCCTGACACACACCACACAATGTTGACACGCTCTGACACACGCCCTGACACACGCCCTGACACACGCCATGACACACACCACACAATGTTGACACGCCCTGACACACGCCCTGACACACGCCCTGACACACACCACACAATGTTGACACGCTCTGACACACGCCCTGACACACGCCCTGACACACGCCCTGACACACACCACGCAATGTTGACACGCCCTGACACACGCCCTGACACACGCCCTGACACACACCACGCAATGTTGACACGCCCTAAAACACGCCCTAAAACACGCACTGAAACACACCACACAATGTTGACACGCCCTAAAACACGCATTGAAACACTCCACACAATGTTGACATGCCCTAAAACACACCCTGACACACGCCCTAAAACACGCCCTGACACACGCCCTGACACACACCACACAATGTTGACACGCCCTGAAACACGCCCTGACACACGCCCTGACACACGCCCTGACACACACCCTGACACACACCACATAATGTTGACACACCCTGAAACACGCATTGCCACACACCCTGATACACGCCCTGACACACACCCTGACACACACCACACAATGTTGACACGCCCTGACACACGCCCTGACACACACCACACAATGTTGACACGCCCTGACACACGCCCTGACACACGCCCTGACACACACCACACAATGTTGACACGCCCTGACACACGCCCTGACACACGCCCTGACACACGCCGTGACACACGCCCTGACACACGCCTGACACACACCACACAATGTTGACACGCCCTGACACACGCCCTGACACACGCCCTGACACACGCCCTGACACACACCACACAATGGTGACACGCCCTGACACACGCCCTGACACACGCCCTGACACACGCCCTGACACACACCACACAATGTTGACACGCCCTGACACACGCCCTGACACACGCCCTGACACACACCACACAATGTTGACACGCCCTGACACATGCCCTGACACACGCCCTGACACACACCACACAATGTTGACACGCTCTGACACACGCCCTGACACACGCCCTGACACACGCCCTGACACACACCACGCAATGTTGACACGCCCTGACACACGCCCTGACACACGCCCTGACACACGCCCTGACACACGCCCCGACACACGCCCCGACACACGCCCTGACACACACTACACAATGTTGACACGCCCTGACACACGCCCTGACACACGCCCTGACACACACCCTTACACACGCCCTGACACACGCCCTGACACACACCACACAATGTTGACACGCCCTGACACACGCCCTGACACACACCACACAATGTTGACACGCCCTGACACACGCCCTGACACACACCCTGACACACACCACACAATGTTGACACGCCCTGACACATGCCCTGACACACGCCCTGACACACACCATACAATGTTGACACACCCTGACACACGCCCTGACACACGCCCTGACACACGCCCTGACACACACCACACAATGTTGACACGCCCTGACACACGCCCTGACACACACCACACAATGTTGACACGCCCTGACACACGCCCTGACACACACCCTGACACACACCACACAATGTTGACACGCCCTGACACATGCCCTGACACACGCCCTGACACACACCACACAATGTTGACACGCCCTGACACACGCCCTGACACACGCCCTGACACGCCCTGACACACGCCCTGACACACACCACACAATGTTGACATGCCCTGACACACGCCCTGACACACACCCTGATACACACCACACAATGTTGACACGCTCTGACACACGCCCTGACACACGCCCTGACACACGCCCTGACACACGCCCTGACACACACCACACAATGTTGACACGCCCTGACACACGCCCTGACACACGCCCTGACACACACCACACAATGTTGACACGCCCTGACACACGCCCTGACACACGCCCCGACACACGCCCCGACACACGCCCCGACACACGCCCCGACACACGCCCCGACACACGCCCCGACACACGCCCCGACACACGCCCCGACACACACTACACAATGTTGACACACCCTGACACACGCCCTGACACACGCCCTGACACACGCCCTGACACACGCCCTGACACACGCCCTGACACACACCATACAATGTTGACACACCCTGACACACGCCCTGACACACGCCCTGACACACGCCCTGACACACACCACACAATGTTGACACGCCCTGACACACGCCCTGACACACGCCCTGACACACACCACACAATGTTGACACGCCCTGACACACGCCCTGACACACGCCCTGACACACGCCCTGACACACACCACACAATGTTGACACGCCCTGACGCACGCCCTGACACACGCCCTGACACACGCCCTGACACACACCACACAATGTTGACACGCCCTGACACACGCCCTGACACACGCCCTGACACACGCCCTGACACACACCACACAATGTTGACACGCCCTGACACACGCCCTGACACACGCCCTGACACACACCATACAATGTTGACACACCCTGACACACGCCCTGACACACGCCCTGACACACACCACACAATGTTGACACGCCCTGACACACGCCCTGACACACGCCCTGACACACACCACACAATGTTGACACGCCCTGACACACGCCCTGACACACGCCCTGACACACGCCCTGACACACACCACACAATGTTTACACGCCCTGACGCACGCCCTGACACACGCCCTGACACACACCATACAATGTTGACACACCCTGACACACGCCCTGACACACGCCCTGACACACGCCACGCCCTGACACACGCCCTGACACACGCCACACAATGTTGACACGCCCTGACACACGCCCTGACACACGCCCTGACACACGCCCTGACACACACCACACAATGTTGACACGCCCTGACACACGCCCGGACACACGCCCTGACACACACCACACAATGTTGACACGCCCTGACACACGCCCTGACACACGCCCTGACACACGCCCTGACACACTCCCTGACACACACCATACAATGTTGACACACCCTGACACACGCCCTGACCCACGCCCTGACACACACCACACAGTGTTGACACGCCCTGACACACGCCCTGACACACGCCCTGACACACGCCCTGACACACGCCACACAAATGACTATAATTAAAAGACCAAGGAGACACCGTGGGCTCATCGAAATGACGAGGTGTTGAGAAGAAGACAACCGAGGAGAGAGATAAAAGTTTGAGATGAATAACTAAAACCCATGAAACCAGATCTGATGGGGGTTGTTGTGGATCTGCTTTGGTTATTCACTTCCCGAGATTAATTAGTGGGACAACAATTCAAATGCAATTTTTTCAGACAGTGAATTGAAGACTCATGTTAGCTAATGCATTGGGAGAGAGGCAAATGGACTTTAGTGGCAGATCATTGGTTACCTCGTGTGAGTGACAATGTCCGTCAGGGCCCCGCCCTCCAGGAACTCCATAACGACCCAGAGCTCGTCTCCGACCAGGTAGCTGTTGTACATGTCAACCACGTTCTCATGGTGATAGTCCCTCATGATCACCACCTAGAAACAACACAACAAACACAAGTTACATCATAGGCAGCCAATATATCAACAGTGACAAAACGGACCTAGCTGTGCACCAGAAGTTTCCCAAAAAGTAACAATATTTATTTAAGAGGTAAATATTATATATTTTTTACCAGGGGTAAAAAGTGTGCTAAAAGTAGACAATATTAAAAGGTTTTAAAATGCAATAAAAAAAATTTTCAAGGAAACAGACAGCATGGCTACCTGCTCTACACAGCCTCCCCTACCTGAGTACCAAACAATCAACAACAGGTGTGGCCAATCAATTGAAAATGTCAGCCACCAACCCTCCATAATAGAGTGTGATTGGCAGATCTTTTTACTGAGTGGACATGATTATGAATCATGCAATGAAACTGGGCCTGAGTAGAACAGTGACACATACAACATTCAAATACAAAAACAGTTTGGACGATTAATGGTGTCCATACCAGTGAAGATGTCATCCTCAAGTAGATAGGAATTCTAGCTCGAATCGCGTCGTAAATGGTCTGCCATTTTACCTAGGAGCAGCTCTGATAAGCTAGCTCAAACCTGCTAGTTTCACACTGGTGTAGATTGCTTGCCTGATGCCCTAGAAGAAAACTAAAAACATCTACTTGAAGGTAAGTCTATTCTTTATGTCTTCATCACATCAATACTTTACAATTAAAAAGGCAAGTTTCATTCCTCCATACAGGTGTTTAGCTAAAGTAACTAGCTAGCATAAGGTTTTCATCCTACATTTGTAGCTAACTATCAGAAGGTGACATTATATTACAGTGTTAAGAAATAACGTGTATAATTTTTGGAAACAATAGGCATTGACAAAGTTAATGAAAATACAGCCATGCATGTTAGAAGGAAATTGAAGAAAGCTAGGGACTGGGCTAACACTGCTAAGCTAACTAGCTAACAAAAGCCCAGTTTGCCTAGCCTTCATGTTCAGTTTTACCAAGTTATCTTCCCATCTATTGATGGATTGGTAACTGGCCACTGATGAAGCTTGCAAGCAAAGGTATTCTCCTGATGTAGGCTCCAGTGCCCTCCATAAGTATTGGACACAGATCAAAGTTGTTATTTTTGCAATAAGCTACTCCAAAAAAATTAGATTGAAGATTATATTTGAATAAATGAGGATATTACTGTAAATAATGGCATCTTATTTGGGGGTCTTTGTAAGCATATTCTTTACATAAAAATGTAGATGTATTTTTTTATTGGTTCAATTTGACTCCTAACATCAAATCTAGGTTGAATTTAAATGTCAATGTCTGCAATATATGATGAAATTAATGATGGAATTCATTGAAGAGTTATTTTATAGAATAGCAGGTAGTCTATGTCACAAATTAAATAAATAAATGGCTCTGCAATCTTTTTTAGAAGCTTAATGAAAAGGGATTATTAGATTGGGGTGCTAAAGGATAACATCAAGCTTCAAAATACACACACACACACACTCTATTACTAATCATTGATGTGGGTGAGTAAATGTGTAAGGACAAGATACTTAATGTTTTGGTTCGATGTCAACACCTTGTTAACATACTGGAAGTCATTCAACCCACTTCATTCAAACAAAGTCTTCCCTCACAGGCTTCATAACTAAAATACTGTGTCTGGCTACTGAGTAGTAACAGCTCCACAGTGTTGCTACATAGCAGGCAGCAATGGCACCGTAGAGTAGAGCTAAAAGGCTTGCCACACTTCTTTCCAAACCCAAAATAATGTCATCTTGTTGCCTTGGCAACAACTAAATCAGCTTCACTAACACACTGCTCTGATCAACACATCTGAGGACCAGAAAAGCCTCTCTGTGAGGTAGCCTAATCTGGGGGCTAAAAACTAGCTTTATAGTTTTACTCTTGCACGTCTGATTGAAATGTTGACTAATTAAACGTATCGGTTTACACTATCTTACCTAAATCTTTCAGTCTATTAAAGTTTTAAAAATACAGTACCAAAATGGTTTGGTCTCCAAGGAGACAAACCCATGACCCCCTAACCCTTGACTTCTCACCTCGTTGAAGAGCAGTTCTCTCCTCTGCTGTTTCCTCAAGTCCATCTTCTTGACGGCCACCTGCTTGCCACTGTGCTTCTCGCTGGCAATGCACACGATGCCCGTCGAGCCCTCGCCAATTTTAATGAAACTGTCCAAGTACTCCCTGGGGTCACCTGGGGTCAAAGATGGACAGATCAGAGGCTGATCAATGTTTGCTGCCCACAGAAAGATATATGTGAAGCTTCTGTTCATTATCCACAAACGAGCAGAAGAACTTACTGTAAATTCTAACTGATTTGGGTTGTACTTTCTTTCTTAGGCTTCTCTGTGATTACCTGGGTTGACAACGAGCTGCAGGGCGGCCCTGAACTGTTCGTGGGAGACCCTGGAGGGCTGGGTGTCTGAACTGGAGCCCCAGGAAGGAGGGGGGTAGGCCCCCAGGGGAATGTAGAGGGACGATGGCTGGGAATATGCCCCCTGTAGGAGGGAGGGATTGAGGAGAGATCCGGTTGATGACTCTACTGCGCTGTCGGTGGTGATCTTTGCAGTTACACATGTTTCTCTGAGAGTCATACGTAATTGTAGATCATACTATTTTTAGGTCATAAACAAGATATAATCTTATTTTAGGACACACATACGCACGCACACACACGTACGCACACGGTAGACCCACCTGTGGGGTGTATGGTGGGCTGGGCTGTGAGGGTGGGTGGTGGTAGGGGGAGGGTTTGTAGTGGTGGAACACAGGGGGGTACTGGAGGTGTCCGGGGGGGTAGCCAGGGGGCTTGTTGTGACTCTGAGGTAGTTTGAGGGGCCCGCGGGGGTACGTGTCAGACCCTGGGACCTGGGGACTCCCATCTCGTGACTGCCGGTCGTAATCACCCTGCGAGAGATGGAAGACAGACAGAGACTGACAGCTAATACCCTGAAAACATAAGCTATTTAAGCTAGATGAGCTAATATTACAATAATACTCTAATAAGCTCATAAGATGACAGCCGGCTCAAAACTGTGATTTGTTTTGACATATAAGTTTGGACATATAAAGAGTGTATGTGAAAACTTTTTACAAGGTGCACACTTTCAGTTTTTCTGAACTCACTTCACTCATGGATAAGAGTGAATCTTGCGCTACCCGGTGCTGGTACATGTGCAGATCAAATACACCACTGGAACGCTGATTAAGCTGTTTACATGTTCTAATAATTAGAAAGATTGCTCAGAAAAGCAGCTGTTTTAAAGTAGACTGAATTATAGCTATGAACCGTCCCTGGTCGTACAGGGCTGAGATATATCATATCTAGACTAATAATCTATCTAGTGAAGACAAGCTGCCTCCAGCACTGAGGAGATGATGCTCTGACTGTCAGAGTCAATTAAATTACCTCCACCACTCCCCCCGAATACACACTCCCCCCGAATACACCCCCCCCGAATACACACGTTCCCACCCTAAACACCCCCCCCCCCTGAACACACGTTCCCCCCGATCACACACTCCCCCATCACACTCTCCCCCACAAACACACACACTCCCCCACGATCACACACACTCCCCCACGATCACACACACTCCCCCCATCACACATACTCCTCACCAACACATACTCCCCCGAACACACACACACCCCTCCCCGAACACACACACACTCCCCTCCGAACACACACACACCCCTCCCCGAACACACACTCCTCCACGAACACACACTCCCAGCGAATACGTACACTTCCCGCAAGCACACACTCCCCCTGAACTCACACTCCGACAAGACATGAGTAGTCTCCTAATGAAAACCTGACAACAAGGAAGAGGCGGGGCAGGAAGGAGGGAAACCTTGAAATGTAGAATCTCTCTCTCTCACACACACACTCCTCCACCTACGCACTCATCCACCACCTACACACACACACTCCTCACCCTACACACACACACTCTTCCACCTACACACACACCCTCCTCCACCTACACATACACACAGAGTAGGAGGAGGGCTGGGTAGATGCCGGTATAATGATGTGGAGTGGACTTGTTTAAATAATGACTGTAAGGAGGGCTGTGCACCTCATTGTCTGCAGGAGGGATGGATGACTCTCCAGGCACCCTATCATTGGCGGGCCCCGGCGGCTGGCTGTCAGCCAAGGGTCTCCTGATCCATGTTAGTTAAATGCGTATTAATCTGAATTTGGCAAGGTAATCAACAACCCAACTGAACTGGGAAATTGAATTCTGTGCTGGAACATCGTTGGGCCGTTTTTATGCGGAGGCTGCAGAAAGGAGAAAGTGCCGCAACATCAATTTGTCGCTGCTGCTGCGGAGGAGGAGTGGTGTGTGTGTGTAAGTCCCCGTGCTGTCTACTGTTATACCCCCACCGGCTCACAACAAAAAGGGGGATTTTGTTCAATGACTGAATTCAAAGAGAAAAATACAGCAGAGAAGAGAGGCGGGGGGAGAGAGAGAGCGAGAGAGAGAAGAGAGGCGGGGAGAGAGAGAGAGCGAGGGAGAGAGAGAGAGCGAGAGAGAGAAGAGAGGCGGGGAGAGAGAGAGAAGAGAGGCGGGGAGAGAGAGAGAAGAGAGGCGGGGGAGAGAGAGAAGAGAGGCGGGGGAGAGAGAGAGAAGAGAGGCGGGGGAGAGAGAGAAGAGAGGCGGGGAGAGAGAGAGAAGAGAGGCGGGGAGAGAGAGAGAAGAGAGGCGGGGAGAGAGAGAGAGAAGAGAGGCGGGGAGAGAGAGAAGAGAGGCGGGGAGAGAGAGAGAGAAGAGAGGCGGGGAGAGAGAGAGAGAAGAGAGGCGGGGAGAGAGAGAGAGAGAAGAGGCGGGGAGAGAGAGAGAGAAGAGGCGGGGAGAGAGAGAGAGAAGAGGCGGGGGAGAGAGAGAGAGAGAAGAGGCGGGGAGAGAGAGAGAGAGAGAAGAGAGGGGGAGAGAGAGAGAGAGAGAAGAGAGGCGGGGAGAGAGAGAGAGAAGAGAGGCGGGGAGAGAGAGAGAGAGAGAAGAGAGGCAGGGAGAGAGAGAGAGAGAAGAGAGGCGGGGAGAGAGAGAGAAGAGAGGCGGGGAGAGAGAGAGAAGAGAGGCGGGGGAGAGAGAGAAGAGAGGGGGGGGAGAGAGAGAGAGAAGAGAGGCGGGGAGAGAAGAGAGAGAGAGAGAAGAGAGGCGGGGGAGAAAGAGAGAGAGAGAAGAGAGGCGGGGAGAGAGAGGCAGGGAGAGAGAGAGAGAGGCGGGGAGACAGAGAGAGAGAGAGAGAGGCGGGGAGACAGAGAGAGAGAGAGAGAGAAGAGAGGCGGGGAGAGAGAAGAGAGGCGGGGAGAGAGAGAAGAGAGGCGGGGAGAGAGAGAAGAGAGGCGGAGAGAGAGAAGAGAGGCGGGGAGAGAGAAGAGAGGCGGGGAGAGAGAAGAGAGGCGGGGAGAGAGAGAAGAGAGGCGGGGAGAGAGAGAAGAGAGGCGGGTAGAGAGAGAGAGAGAGAGGCGGGTAGAGAGAGAGAGAAGAGAGGCGGGGAGAGAGAGAGAGAAGAGAGGCTGAGAGAGAGAAGAGAGGCGGGGGGAGAGAGAGAGAGAAGAGAGGCCGGGAGAGAGAAGAGAGGCGGGGAGGGAGAAGAGGCGGGGAGAGAAAGAGAAGAGAGGCGGGAGAGAAAGAGAAGAGAGGCGGGAGAGAAAGAGAAGAGAGGCGGGAGAGAAAGAGAAGAGAGGCGGGAGAGAAAGAGAAGAGAGGCGGGAGAGAAAGAGAAGAGAGGCGGGGAGGGAAAGAGAAGAGAGGCGGGAGAGAAAGAGAAGAGAGGCGGGAAGGGAGAGAGAAGAGAGGCGGGGAGGGAAAGTGAAGAGAGGCGGGAGAGAAAGAGAAGAGAGGCAGGAAGAGAGAGAGAAGAGAGGCGGGAAGGGAGAGAGAAGAGAGGCGGGTAGAGAGAGAGAAGAGAGGCAGGAAGGGAGAGAGAAGAGAGGCAGGAAGGGAGAGAGAAGAGAGGCGGGAAGGGAGAGAGAGAGAGGCGAGAGAGAGAAGAGAGGCGGGGAGAGAGAGAAGAGAGGCGGGGGGAGAGAGAGAGAGAAGAGAGACGGGGGGAGAGAGGAGAGGCAGAGAGAGAGAGGGATAGAAGAGAGGCGGAGAGAGAGAAGAGGCAGGAAGGGAGAGAGAAGAGAGGCGGGGAGGGAGAGAGAAGAGAGGCGGGAGAGAAAGAGAGAGAAGAGAGGCGAGAGAGAGAAGAGAGGCGGGGAGAGAGAGAGAAGAGAGGCGGGGAGAGAGAGGAGAGGCAGAGAGAGAGAGAGAGAAGAGAGGTGGAGAAAGAGAGAGAGAGAGAGAGAGAGAGGCGGGGAGAGAGAGAGAGGCGGGGAGAGAGAGAGAGAGAGAGAGAGAAGAGAGGCGGGGAGAGAGAGAGAGAAGAGAGGTGGGGAGAGAGAGAAGAGAGGCGGGGAGGGAGAGAGAAGAGAGGCGGAGAGAGAGAGAGAGAGAGAGAAGAGAGGCGGGGAGAGAGAAGAGAGGCGGGGAGAGAGGAGAGATTTGGAGAGAGAGAAAGAAGAGAGGCAGGAAGGGAGAGAGAAGAGTAGTATATCTGTAGTTCACAGGTCAAAGAGTGAGGAGCTCAAAGGAAGACTTCTCTCGCCACCGGCCCAAGATCCCAACCGCCAGACCACCAACCCTTCAAGATCCCAACCGCAAGACCACCAACCCTCCAAGATCCCAACCGCAACATTTACATTTACATTTAAGTCATTTAGCAGACGCTCTTATCCAGAGCGACTTACAAATTGGTGAATTCACCTTCTGACATCAGTGGAACAGCCACTTTACAATAGTGCATCTAAATCATTTAAGGGGGGGTGAGAAGGATTGCTTTATCCTATCCTAGGTATTCCTTGAAGAGGTGGGGTTTCAGGTGTCTCCGGAAGGTGGTGATTGACTCCGCTGTCCTGGTGTCGTGAGGGAGTTTGTTCCACCATTGGGGGGCCAGAGCAGCGAACAGTTTTGACTGGGCTGAGCGGGAACTGTACTTCCTCAGTGGTAGGGAGGCGAGCAGGCCAGAGGTGGATGAACGCAGTGCCCTTGTTTGGGTGTAGGGCCTGATCAGAGCCTGGAGGTACTGCGGTGCCGTTCCCCTCACAGCTCCGTAGGCAAGCACCATGGTCTTGTAGCGGATGCGAGCTTCAACTGGAAGCCAGTGGAGAGAGCGGAGGAGCGGGGTGACGTGAGAGAACTTGGGAAGGTTGAACACCAGACGGGCTGCGGCGTTCTGGATGAGTTGTAGGGGTTTAATGGCACAGGCAGGGAGCCCAGCCAACAGCGAGTTGCAGTAATCCAGACGGGAGATGACAAGTGCCTGGATTAGGACCTGCGCCGCTTCCTGTGTGAGGCAGGGGCGTACTCTGCGGATGTTGTAGAGCATGAACCTACAGGAACGGGCCACCGCCTTGATGTTAGTTGAGAACGACAGGGTGTTGTCCAGGATCACGCCAAGGTTCTTAGCGCTCTGGGAGGAGGAAACAATGGAGTTGTCAACCGTGATGGCGAGATCATGGAACGGGCAGTCCTTCCCCGGGAGGAAGAGCAGCTCCGTCTTGCCGAGGTTCAGCTTGAGGTGGTGATCCGTCATCCACACTGATATGTCTGCCAGACATGCAGAGATGCGATTCGCCACCTGGTCATCAGAAGGGGGAAAGGAGAAGATTAATTGTGTGCCGTCTGCATAGCAATGATAGGAGAGACCATGTGAGGTTATGACAGAGCCAAGTGACTTGGTGTATAGCGAGAAAAGGAGAGGGCCTAGAACAGAGCCCTGGGGGACACCAGTGGTGAGAGCGCGTGGCGAGGAGACAGATTCTCGCCACGCCACCTGGTAGGAGCGACCTGTCAGGTAGGATGCAATCCAAGCGTGGGCCGCACCGGAGATGCCCAACTCGGAGAGGGTGGAGAGGAGGATCTGATGGTTCACAGTGTCGAAGGCAGCCGATAGGTCTAGAAGGATGAGAGCAGAGGAGAGAGAGTTAGCTTTAGCAGTGCGGAGCGCCTCCGTGATACAGAGAAGAGCAGTCTCAGTTGAATGACTAGTCTTGAAACCTGACTGATTTGGATCAAGAAGGTCATTCTGAGAGAGATAGCGGGAGAGCTGGCCAAGGACGGCACGTTCAAGAGTTTTGGAGAGAAAAGAAAGAAGGGATACTGGTCTGTAGTTGACATCGGAGGGACCGAGTGTAGGTTTTTTCAGAAGGGGTGCAACTCTCGCTCTCTTGAAGACGGAAGGGACGTAGCCAGCGGTCAGGGATGAGTTGATGAGCGAGGTAAGGGAGAAGGTCTCCGGAAATGGTCTGGAGAAGAGAGGAGGGGATAGGGTCAAGCGGGCAGGTTGTTGGGCGGCCGGCCGTCACAAGAAGCGAGATTTCATCTGGAGAGAGAGGGGAGAAAGAGGTCAGAGCACAGGGTAGGGCAGTGTGAGCAGAACCAGCGGTGTCGTTTGACTTAGCAAACGAGGATCGGATGTCGTCAACCTTCTTTTCAAATTGGTTGACGAAGTCTTCTGCAGAGAGGGAGGAGGGGGGAGGAGGATTCAGGAGGGAGGAGAAGGTGGCAAAGAGCTTCCTAGGGTTAGAGGCAGATGCTTGGAATTTAGAGTGGAAGAAAGTGGCTTTAGCAGCAGAGACAGAGGAGGAAAATGTAGAGAGGAGGGAGTGAAAGGATGCCAGGTCCGCAGGGAGGCGAGTTTTCCTCCATTTCCGCTCGGCTGCCCGGAGCACTGTTCTGTGAGCTCGCAATGAGTCGTCGAGCCACGGAGCGGGAGGGGAGGACCGAGCCGGCCTGGAGGATAGGGGACATAGAGAGTCAAAGGATGCAGAAAGGGAAGAGAGGAGGGTTGAGGAGGCAGAATCAGGAGATAGGTTGGAGAAGGTATGAGCAGAGGGAAGAGATGATAGGATGGAAGAGGAGAGAGTAGCGGGGGAGAGAGAGCGAAGGTTGGGACGGCGCGATACCATCCGAGTAGGGGCAGTGTGGGAAGTGTTGGATGAGAGCGAGAGGGAAAAGGATACAAGGTAGTGGTCGGAGACTTGGAGGGGAGTTGCAATGAGGTTAGTGGAAGAACAGCATCTAGTAAAGATGAGGTCGAGCGTATTGCCTGCCTTGTGAGTAGGGGGAAGGTGAGAGGGTGAGGTCAAAGAGGAGAGGAGTGGAAAGAAGGAGGCAGAGAGGAATGAGTCAAAGGTAGACGTGGGGAGGTTAAAGTCGCCCAGGACTGTGAGAGGTGAGCCGTCCTCAGGAAAGGAGCTTATCAAGGCATCAAGCTCATTGATGAACTCTCCGAGGAACCTGGAGGGTGATAAATGATAAGGATGTTAAGCTTGAAAGGGCTGGTAACTGTGACAGCATGGAATTCAAAGGAGGCGATAGACAGATGGGTAAGGGGAGAAAGAGAGAATGACCACTTGGGAGAGATGAGGATCCCGGTGCCACCACCCCGCTGACCAGAAGCTCTCGGGGTGTGCGAGAACACGTGGGCGGACGAAGAGAGAGCAGTAGGAGTAGCAGTGTTGTCTGTGGTGATCCATGTTTCCGTCAGTGCCAAGAAGTCGAGGGACTGGAGGGAGGCATAGGCTGAGATGAACTCTGCCTTGTTGGCCGCAGATCGGCAGTTCCAGAGGCTACCGGAGACCTAGAACTCCACGTGGGTCGTGCGCGCTGGGACCACCAGATTAGGGTGGCCGCGGCCACGCGGTGTGGAGCGTTTGTATGGTCTGTGCAGAGAGGAGAGAACAGGGATAGATAGACACATAGTTGACAGGCTACAGAAGAGGCTACGCTAATGCAAAGGAGATTGGAATGACAAGTGGACTACACTTATCGAATGTTCAGAACGTTAAACTTACGTAGCAAGAATCTTATTGACTAAAATGATTGAAATGATACAGTACTGCTGGAGTAGGCTAGCTGGCAGTGGCTACGTTGTTGACACTACACTAATCAAGTCGTTCCGTCGAGTGTAATAGTTTCTACAGTGCTGCTATTCGGGGGCTAGCTGGCTAGCTAGCAGTGTTGATTACGTAACGTTACGTTAAAAGAAAGACAATAGCTGGCTAGCTAACCTAGAAAATCGCTCCAGACTACACAATTGTCTTAGATACAAAGACGGCTATGTAGCTAGCTAGCTACGATCAAACAAATCAAACCGTTGTACTGTAATGAAGTGAAATGAAAATGTGATACTACCTGTGGAGCGAGGCGGAATGTTGACCGGGTTGTTGAAGTTCAATTCGGAAGACGTTGGCTAGCTGTTGGCTAGCTAGCTAGCAGTGACTCCTACGTTAAGGACGACAAATAGCTGGCTAGCTAACCTCGGTAAATTAAGATAATCACTCTAAGTCTACACACTCTAAACTACACAATTACCTTGGATACGAAGACAGCAAGGACAACTATGTAGCTAGCTAACACTACACTAATCGAGTCGTTGAGTGTAATAGTTTCTACAGTGCTAGTGGACGTTAGCTAGCTGCTGTGCTAGTGGATGTTAGCTAGCTGCTGGGCAGAAAGCAGTGTACTACGTTAGGACGACGAAATACGATAATTACGCAATTATCTTTGATACAAAGACGGCTATGTAGCTAGCTAAGAAGAAATTGCTAAGATTAGACAAATCAAACCGTTGTACTATAATGAAATGTAATGAAAATGTAATGAAAAGTTATACTACCTGCGGACCGAAGTGTAGATGCGACCGCTCGCTCCAACCCGGAACCGGAAGAATATTAGTAGACCACCAACCCTCCAACCCTCCAAGATCCCAACCGCCAGACCACCAACCACCAACCGCCAGACCACCAACCACCAACCCTCCAAGATCCCAACCGCAAGACCACCAACCCTCCAAGATCCCAACCGCCAGACCACTAACCCTCCAAGATCCCAACCGCCAGACCACTAACCCTCCAAGATCCCAACCGCCAGACCACTAACCCTCCAAGATCCATGAACAGTTCCCGGAGAGCTGCCCCGCAACCATCCGAAAAAACCAGTGTTATTCAAACTAACTTTATGGGGGGGTTATTTTGACTTCATTTTTGACTTTTATCGTTGATCGTCATTCCATCCCCCACCCAGCAACTCCACTCCCACTTGACACCAGTTCCACATCCCAACCCTCAGCTTCCCTCAGCCATCCCATCTATCTCTGCTGGCCACCCTCAGCTTCCCTCAGCCATCCCATCTATCTCTGCTGGCCACCCTCAGCTTCCCTCAGCCATCCCATCTATCACTGCTGGCCACCCTCAGCCCATCCCATCTATCTCTGCTGGCCACCCTCAGCCCATCCCATCTATATCTGCTGGCCACCCTCAGCCCATCCCATCTATCACTGCTGGCCACCCTCAGCCCATCCCATCTATCTCTGCTGGCCACCCTCAGCCCATCCCATCTATCTCTGCTGGCCACCCTCAGCCCATCCCATCTATCTCTGCTGGCCACCCTCAGCCCATCCCATCTATCTCTGCTGGCCACCCTCAGCCCATCCCATCTATCTCTGCTGGCCCAGTCTTCGGATTTATACTCAACATATATCTTTCAACTATGCTGCGATGTTTAACGTACAATTTCAATCTATCTAATCGAATAGAATCCACAGATTGTGAGTTGCAGGTAAATATTTTTACTAAGAATATTAGTATATTAGTAATTTACTAAACAGGTCTCTCCAAATCTCCTAACAATGCTATTTCTACGGTACATTTTAGATGAATGTTATACTTTTTCAGCCCTTCCGGAACCTGAGACCAGAAACAGGCTGCCTGAGGGCAACACCAGAACAAAATGGTCTATTGATTCTGGATCCTCACAACAAAATATGCAGAGCTGCGATGATTGTATGCCCCAAATATTCAACATTTTGTTGGTGGCAAGAATTCTCTTCAATAATTTTAGCTGAAAAGTCTTGAATCTTGCATCATTTTATATATAAACTCATATACTCTGTGCCATGAAATCGGTATGTCAAATGAAAAACTATCCCAGTCCCCCTCTCTCCCTCCGTACCTCTCTTCCTCTGTCCTCCCCATCCCTCACTCTCAGCTGAACTGTGATATCAGACTGATGGACAGTTTATCTCTTCTTCTTCTGCCCCCCTCCCCCATTTCTCCCCCTCCTTCCCTCTGCCCCCCTCCTTCCCTCTGCTCCCACCCCCTCCTCCATTTCTCCCCCTCCTTCCCTCTGCTCCCCTCCTTCCCTCTGCCCCCCTCCTTCCCTCTGCCCCTCCCCTCCCCCATTTCTCCACCTCCTTCCCTCTGCCCCGCCCCTTCCCTCTGCCCCCTCCTTCCCTCTGCCCCTCCCCTCCTCCATTTCTCCCCCTCCTTCCCTCTGCCCCTCCCCTCCTCCATTTCTCCCCCTCCTTCCCTCTGCTCCCACCCCCTCCTCCATTTCTCCCCCTCCTTCCCTCTGCTCCCACCCCCTCCTCCATTTCTCCCCCTCCTTCCCTCTGCTCCCACCCCCTCCTCCATTTCTCCCCCTCCTTCCCTCTGCCCCCCTCCTCCATTTCTCCCCCTCCTCTGAACTGTGTTATCGTAGCGTGTAGAGTTAATTGAATCTAGTGTGGATCCCGTAAAGGTAATTCTGTGTCTTAGCAGAGCCTTCCTCCGCTGGGGAACAGTAGATTAACTACTGAAACTAGATCCATCACACAGATAGAGGAGAGATAAATGTGTTGGAACTTACACACAGCACTGCCACACACACTTACCCCACCAGATATACCACAAGGTCTTTTCACAGTCCCCATGTCCAGAACAAATTATAGGAAACCTACATTATTATACAGAGCCATGAGTGCATGGAACTCCCTTCTGTACGGTCTGTACTGTCTGTACTGTCTGTACTGTCTGTATTGTCTGTAATGTCTTAAGTGTCAGACCCCAGTAAGACGAGCTGTCTCCATTGGTGTCGGCTAATGGGGATTGTAACAAATCAAACCTATCAGTTTAGTAGGTACTTCATAGGGAAATGCTGCCTATTACTTATCACCTGATCCAAATTATTACCGAAACAAGATGATTTATTATGTTGATAATAGTAGAAAATAACCGTGCTAACATGTTCCCCTTGGTGTCATACCTTGGCATTCATATTTTCCAACACATGTAAATATACACACCAGCCCAGACGTACCTTGGCCATGGCCTGTGAGTTGGTGAGTGTCTCTGAGAGGCGTGGGTAGGTGTAGGAGCTGTATGGGTGTGTCTGAGGGGGACTCTTAAAGACCCCGCTGGCCCTGTAGGGCACGTTGGGCTCCTGGAGGCCGGACCCCGACCTGGAGCGCTGTCTGATGGCTGGCGTGGGGCTGTTCTGCCTCACATACGACGACTTGGGCCTCTTCTCGTACTCATCTCTGGACACGCCGCTGTAGCTCCACTCGCTGTCCGGGTAGTTGATTTGCTCGCTGTGCAGCGAGGTGCGGGACGGCGTCCCCACCATTGACGCGTCCCGGTAGTCCTGACTGGACGAGCCACCTACGGACGCCCGGTAGTACCCCCCTGTCGTGGACCCGGCAGACCCCCCTGCGCTGCCCACCCCGGACCCAGATCCCACCTCGTCGGCCGAGCGCGCCCCCGCCACCTTGCTCTCCAGGTAGGTGTGGTAGTCCGGAGGCAGCTTGGCGTAATCGGCCTTCTGAGGCATGGCGTCGGGGTAGAAGGGGACGCGTGTGGCGTGGGTGAGGTGGCCGTTCTGTTTGGGGAAGCGGTAGTGTCTCCCCACGGCCCAGTCCCCATCTGGAGCGAAGCCTTTACCCTCCTTCCTGTAGGGCTCCAGAGAGAAGTCCCTACTGGCAGTGTCCAGGTCACAGGAGTACCGGGAGTAATAGTGGCTGAAGCCGTTCTCCTCGTTGGGGTGGGGGTGTTGGGGGTGGTGGGACGCGGCTTTGGGGGCCCCAGCCTGGTGGGGGCCCGTAGGGCTTTCTTTTCGTAGGGAGTTGGAACGTGTCACAGAGATGCTGTCGAAGTCCTCCAGGAGACCATTGATGGACGCATCCTTCGGGGGACGGTTCCCTCGAACTATGGTCTGTGGAACAGACAGTAAACACACAGTTAATTTACTGTAGCTACAGGGAGGGCACCATAGAAATATAATGGAATGGGAAGGTCCATTCTAGTCATTCTATTTCTATAGAAGGAACTACCTACCCATGCACTGTAGATGGATAACGTGTAACCATGATGACACACTCCTGTCTTCAAATGAATATATCTGTACTATCAATGGAAACATCAATCATACTTTTTCCATTGAGTACTATTCCATTGAGGTGCTGTGTTGCAGGTTAGCATTTTTCATCATGAATCTTGTTCTGGAAGCAGCTCTGTGGAGTGGTCACTAGCTGGCACAGCCACAAAGTCATCAAATCTGATTTTAACCCTAACCTTAACAACACCGCTAACCCTAATGCTTAACCTTACACTTTAGAAAAAAAGGGTTCCATAGGAGAACCCTTTTTGGTTCCAGGTAGAACCATTTTTGATTCCAAGTAAAAGCCAAATAACCCTTTTTGGTTCTAGATAGCATATTTAAAATTTAAAAATGTGTAACCTTATTAAATTAATACAACAAAGCACATTTTTACAATTTTGACTTTTGAAGGTGAATTCACTGAGTTCTGCCTCTAGGACAAGACTCATGGCAATAAACATGAACCTGCTGCTGGGTATCACATTTGATGTTATAAAATGAAAACCAGAGAGAAGTGAATGCCTCGGTCTACCCCCTGTCAGTGTGACTTCTTTAATACAGCCCTGTGTTGCCAGAGGCTTCACTATCGCCGCGCCACTCGGGAGCCCTAAAATACAGCCCCCTGTCGGTGTGAGTTCTTTAATACAGCCCCCTGTCGGTGTGAGTTCTTCAATACAGCCCCCTGTCGGTGTGAGTTCTTTAATACAGCCCCCTGTCGGTGTGAGTTCTTTAATACAGCCCCCTGTCGGTGTGAGTTCTTTAATACCGCCCCCTGTCGGTGTGAGTTCTTTAATACAGCCCCCTGTCGGTGTGAGTTCTTTAATACAGCCAGAATGGATGGAGAATGGTTGAAAAGAGCTACCCTGAAATGTGAGAAGAGGAGAAAGCTGAGGTATACTGAGAGAGACTAGGTTATGTCCCATTTCTTTCCCAAAAGACAAGCTTCAATATCGGTGGGAGGAACTGATCAGGGCTCATCCATTAACGTGATATTGGGTGCACTGCACTTACACCCCGCTTTTACACAGGCATGCACACACACAGTCATACACACACACAGTCACACACACACACAGTCACACACACACACAGTCATACACACACACAGTCACACACACACACAGTCACACACACACACAGTCATACACAACCACGCAGTCATACACACACACACAGTCACACACACACACAGTCATACACACACAGTCACACACAGTCATACACACACACAGTCATACACACACACAGTCATACACACACAGTCATACACACACACAGTCATACACACACACAGTCATACACACACACAGTCACACACACACAGTCACACACACACACAGTCATACACACACAGTCACACACACACACACACAGTCATACACACACACAGTCATACACACACACAGTCATACACACACACAGTCATACACACACACAGTCACACACACACACACACACAGTCACACACACACACACAGTCACACACACACACACAGTCATACACACACACAGTCATACACACACACAGTCATACACACACGCACCAACACCAACTGCTGCTTAAAACTCCTAATTCACTGAAACAACAGCAGCATTGCTCATTCCCCCGCTACCCACGATAAGCTCTTTACATGGCTGCATCCTGAGTCAGAGAGGCTTTGGGGGTGTGAAGCAGATACCCCTGAGGGGAATCTAAGCACTGTGTGTCTCTGCCTCCAGAGGATCAACATAAAGTAAAAATGTTCTTTCTGTGTTGTTTGTCTTGTCTGTCTGTCTGGCTGGCTGGTTGGCTGGCTGTCTGTCTGGCTTTAATCTATGGATTTCACATGACTGGGCAGGGGCGCTGTCAATCAGAATGAGTTTTTCCACACAAAATAGCTTTATTACAGACAGAAACACACCTCAGCACTACCCCCCTGGGCAGGCGTGGTTACACGTGGTCTGCAGTTGTGAGGCCAGGTTGGACATACTGCCAAATTGTCTAAAATGATGTTGGGGGGAGTTTATGATAGAGAAATGAACATTCAATTGACTGGCAACACCTCTGGTGGACATTCCTGCAGTCACCATGCCAATTGCATGCTCCCTCAAAACTTGAGACATCGTGTTGTGTGACAAAACTGCACATTTCTAGAGTGGCCTTTTATTGTCCCCAGCACAAGTTGCACCTGTGTAATGATCACGCTGTTTAATCAGCTTCTTGATATGCCACACCTGTCAGGTGGATGGATTATCTTATCTAACATGGATGTAAACAAATTTGTACACAAAATTGGAGAGAAATAATATTTTTGTGCATATGGAACATTTCTGGGATTTGATATTTCAGCTCATGAAACATGGGACACTTTAGAAGTTGGGTTCATATTCCCTACAGTACTGTCCAGGGACACGGTGTGTTATGGTAAAGTGGTGGATTGGGCGCCTGCCACGGAGAAATGCAAGCTGACAAACAACTTATGCCAATTCAAATGCACATGGTACACATGGTACTTGCCACACTATCAATACTTATCAATAGTGTTTTTATCAGGAGTTAGCAACATTGTGTCAAGTTCGTCGTAACGATGAGACCAATTTGAATACAATACAATTGAATACAAATATACAATTTGAATAATAATATGCGTGATTTGAATATATTCTTTATTTGCATGAAGAACACTCAACAAACGTGCCGCTAATAATAACGAGTGCTGACATGCAACTACACAGACAATAACCCACAAAACCAAAATGGAAAAATGGCAACCTAAATAGGATACCCAATCAGAGACAACGATAAACAGCTGTCTCTGATCGGGAACCAATTCAAGCCACCATAGACTTACATTTACCTAGACAATACCAAAACCCAATAGATATACAAAAAACCCTAGAGTAGTCAAAACACCCATACCACCCCCGTCACACCCTGACCGAACCAAAATAATAAAGAAAACAAAGATAACTAAGGTCAGGGCGTGACACAATGCTCTTGACAATCCACAGGGTTTGCTAATATATGCATAGTATTATTAGTATTGGATAGAACACACTCTGAAGTTTCTAAAACTGTTTGAATTATGTCTGTGAGTATAACAGAACTCATATAGCAGGCAAAAACCTGAGAAATTCCACTTCCTGTTTTTTTTTCTGGTGGTGGCAGATCTTCAACCAAGCTCTCATTGAAATTACAGCGAGATATGGATGAGTTTTCACGTCCTACACCTTCCACTAGATGTAAAGAGTCAATAGAACTTTGTCTGATGACTCTAATGTGAAGGGTGGTCGAATGAGACAGGAAATAGTCACCACTGCCACGAGTTGCCCATGCTTTCACCATGCGCGTTCACAGGGGAAGGACCTGCATTCCACCGGTCATCTGAAGTCATTCTCCTGTTGGAATGTTATTCAAGATTTATGTAAACAACATTCTAAAGGTTGATTCAGTACATCGTTTGACATGTTTCTACTGACTGTTACAGAACTTTTGGACATTTCGTCACGTTATAGTGGACGAGCTTTGTGACTTTGGAATTGTTTACCAAATGCGCTAACCAAAGTAGCTAATCGGACATTTTCAAACAAATCAAGCATTTATTGTGGACCTGGGATTCCTAGGACTGCATTCTGATGAAGTTCATCAAAGGTAAGGAAACATTTATCATGTATTTTCTGGTTTCTGTTGATTCCAACATGGCGGCTAATTTGGCTTCTGTTCTGAGCGTCGTCTCAAATTATTGCATGTGTTGCTTTGTCCATAAACTTTTTTTTAAATCTGACACAGAGGTTGCATTAAGGAGAGGTATATCTATAATTCCATGTGTATAACTTGTATTATCATCTACATTTATGATGAGTATTTCTGTTGAAACGATGTGGCAATGCAAAATCACTGGATGTTTTTGGAACTAGTGAATCTAAATAGCCAATGTAAACTCAGATTTAAAAAAAATAAATATTAACTTTATCAAACAAAACATGCATGTATTGTGTAACATGAAGTCCTATGAGTGTCATCTGTTGAAGAGAATTCAAGGTTAGTGATTAATTTTGTCTTTATTTCTGCTTTTTGTGAATGCTATATTTCGCTGGAAAATGGTTGTGCTTATTGTGGTTTGGTGGAGACCTAACATAATCGTTTGCTTTCGCTAAAAAGCCTATCAGACACTTTGGTGGGATTAACAGCAAGATTACCTTTAAAATGGTAAAAGACACATGTATGTTTTAGGAATTGTAATTATGTAATTATGCCCTCTATTTTCACTGGTAATTGTCATATCGATCCCGGTATTGGGATTGCAGCCATATTAACTTTTACTGCCGTTATGCTGTATGAGAATGTTGTATAATAATGTGGCATATGCCTTCCGGGGGTAAGAAATGTGGAAATTAAAAACAAAAAAACAATGTTTTAGGTGAGAAGTAGGCGTTAGTCTAAAGCTGAAAAAGAAAGGAAATTCAGGAGCACCACAATGCCTACTTCACCCATTCTCTACCAAGGTTCTCCAGCACACAGCTTTGACCTACTACAGTAGCTATGAAGTATGTTACGTACACCTCTTGGGGGAGGGAACCTTAACCCCCTGCTATATCTCAACTCCCCGTGGAGTGAAAAAAGTATGTGATCGTAGGTGCGGGGGAAGGATGACAGAGACAAAGAAAAATAACGTTTACAGGGAATTTATTATTCCGAACACACACCAATACCAACATTGCTCCTGTAGTAGGTCAAAGCTGTGTGCTGAAAAACCTTGATAGAGTACAGGTGGAATAGGCATTGTGGTGCTTATGTGAATTTCCTCTCTTTTTCAGCTTCAGACCAATGCCTACTTTTCACTTAAAACATGTGTGTATATGTGTGTATACTTCAGTTGAAGTAGGAAGTTAACATACACCTTAGCCAAATACATTTAGTAAAAAATCCCAGTTTTAGGTCAGTTAGGATCACCACTTTATTTTAAGAATGTGAAATGTCAGAATAGTATAGAGAATGATTTATTTCAGCTTTTATTTCTTTCATCACATTCCCAGTGAGTCAGAAGTTTACATACACTCAATTAGTATTTGGTAGCATTGCCTTTAAATTGTTTTACTTGGGTCAAACGTGTCAGGTAGCCTTCCATAAGCTTCCCACAACAAGCTGGGTGAATTTTGGCCCATTCCTCCTGACAGAGCTGCTGTAACTGAGTCAGGTTTGTAGGCCTCCTTGCTCGCACATGCTTTTTCAGTTCTGCCCACAAATGTTCTATAGGATTGAGGTCAGGGCTTTGTGATGGCCACTCCAATACCTTTGACTTTGTTGTCCTTAAGCCATTTTGCCAAAGCTTTGGAAGTATGCTTGGGGTCGGTGTCCATTTGGAAGACCCATTTGCGACCAAGCTTTAACTTCCTGACTGATGTCTTGAGATTTGGCTTCAATATATCCACATAATTTTCCTACCTCATGATGCCATCTATTTTGTGAAGTGCCCCAATCCCTCCTGCAGCAAAAAAAAACCACAACATGATGCTGCCACCCCTGTGCTTCATGGTTGGGATGGTATTTTTCAGCTTGCAAGCCTCCCCCTTTTTCCTCCAAACATAATGATGGTCATTATAGCCAAACCGTTCTATTTTTGTTTCATCAGACCAGAGGACATTTCTCCAAAAAGTACAATCTTTGTTCCCATGTGCAGTTACAAACCGTAGTCTGGCTTTTTTATGGCGGTTTTTGGAGCAGTGGCTTCTTCCTCGTTCAGGGGCCTTTCAGGTTATGTCGATATACGACTCGTTTTTACTGTGGATATCGATACTTTTGCACCTGTTTCCTCCAGCATCTTCACAAGGTCCTTTGCTGTTGGTCTGGGATTGAGTTGCACTTTTTGCACCAACGTGGTTCATCTCTAGGAGATGGTCCCATGGTGTTTATACTTGCATACTATTGTTTGTATAGATGAACGTGGTACCTTCAGGCATATGGAAATTTCTCCCAAGGATGAACCAGACTTGTGGAGGTCTACAATGTTGTTTCTGAGGTCTTGACTGATTTCTTTAGATTTTCCCATGATGTCAAGCAAAGAGGCACTGAATTTGAAGGTGGGCCTTGAAATACTTCCACAGGTACACCTCCAATTGACTCAAATTATGACTCAAATTATGTCAATCAGAAGCTTCTAAAGCCATGACATCATTTTCTGGAATTTTCCAAGCTGTTTAAAGGCACAGTCAACTTAGTGTGCCTTAGTGTATGTAAACTTCTGACCCACTGGAATTATGACACAGTGAATTATAAGTTAAATAATCTGTCTGTAAACAATTGTTGGGAAAAATGACTTGTGTCATGCACAAAGTAGATGTCCTAACCAACTTGCCAAAACTATAGTTTGTTAACAAGAAATTTGTGGAGTGGTTGAAAAACAAGTTTTAAAATACTCCAACCTAAGTGTATGTAAACTTCCGACTTCAACTGTATATATGTATATATATATATATATATATATTCTATAGTTAATGCATTGTGCCTTGTTCCTACTGTACAGTATAACTGTATTCAGGGGTTTATACGTGTAACTGTGTAGCATCAATGCATCAACAGATACACACGACAGACAGCCCTCTCCCCTGTCTGTCACCTAATTGCTACATAGTACATACTGTACTGTATGTCATCTACTGTCACATAAGTCCCAGACTGTAGGAAACATTTGTTGATCGAGACATGAAGTGTCCTCAGAAATGCTCTAGTAACACAACCTCGCACCAACAACCATTTGTGGTTTGAGTTGTGGACTCTCTACCCCTTTCCCCCTCTCTCTCTGGTGTTCCTCTCTCTTCCAGCCACCTTGCTACCCCATTCCCACACCTCTGACCCTGCTCCCCCTCTCCCACTTTCTTCCACCCTCTCACACTCTCTTCTACCCCTCTCACCCTCCATTCCACTCCTCTCACCCTCCATTCCACTCCTCTCACCCTCTCTTTTACCCCTCTCACCCGCTCTTCCACCCCCTCACCCTCCATTCCACCCCTCTCATCCTCTCTTCCCCGCTCTCATCCTCTCTTCCACCCTCCATTCCACCCCTCTCACCTTCTCTTCTACCCCTCTCACCTTCTCTTCCACCCTCTCATCCTCTCTTCGACCCCTCTCACCTTCTCTACCACCCCTCTCATCCTCTCTTCCACCCCTCTCACCCTCTCTTCCATCCCTCTCACCTTCTCTACCACCCCTCTCACCCTCTCTTCCACCCCTCTCTCCCTCTATTCCATCCCTCTCACCTTCTCGTCCACCTTCTCATCCTCTCTTTCACCCCTCTCACCTTCTCTTCCACCCCTCTCACCTTCTCTTCAACCCCTCTACCTCTTTCCTGCGTTAGGGAAAAAGGCTGTGGGGACTCAGCAGTGCAATGAACTGGAACTCAAATCAAATCAAATGTATTTGTCACATACACATGGTAATCAGATGTTAATGCGAGTGTAGCGAAATGCTTGTGCTTCTACTTCCGACAATGCAGTAATAACCAACGAGTAATCTAACTAACAATTCCAAAACTACTCCACACAAGTGTAAAGGGATAAAGAATATGTACATAAAGATATATGAATGAGTGATGGTACAGAGCGGCATAGGCAAGATGCAGTAGATGGTATCGAGTACATTATATACATATGAGATGAGTATGTAAACAAAGTGGCATAGTTAAAGTGG